>NW_028047057.1:0-424 GCF_054177405.1 Leptonychotes weddellii
GGCCTGAGCTGAAATCAAGAGTCCAATGCTTAGGGCGCCTGGGTGGCTCAGTCGTTAAGCGTCTGCCTTCGGCTCAGGTCATGATCCCAGGGTCCTGGGATCGAGTCCCACATCGGGCTCCCTCCTCGGGGGGAAGCCTGCTTCTCCCTCTCCCACTCCCGCTGCTTGTGTTCCTGCTCTCGCTATCTCTGTCTCTGTCTCTGTCAAATAAATAAATAAAATCTTAAAAAAAAAAAAAGAGTCCAATGCTTAGAATGAGCCACCCAGGTGTCCCAACAAAGAAAGATTCTATAACACTGTAACATTCAGTGTCTGCTTAATGTACTACGCTGTTACAGACGTTGTTAAAAAAAAAAAAGTATGCCTGAGGTGACTGTCCCAGGCAGCTTAAGTTTTGCTCTGCATAGCCCCCCTCTACCCTGCA
>NW_028047058.1:0-9263 GCF_054177405.1 Leptonychotes weddellii
GTAGAACATTACCTGGAAGCAAGTGTCCGGTTTCCAAGTTGGACCCAGAGTTAAAGATAAAAGGTAAGGTCTGGAAGAGGAAGTAACCCAGTGCTTCTCAAACTTGAACCTCTATAAGAATCACCTGGGGAACCTGAAAATACTGATTCTGATTCAGTAAATCGGGGGAAGGGCCTGATTTCTGCATTGCTCACAAGCTCTGAGGTCATGCCGATGCTGCTGGTCCATGGACCACACTGGGGGTTGGGCAGAACAATTCAAACAAACGGCCGAAGTGTTGATTCTGGAATGGTAAAATAAGATTTTTTTGCAAGGCAGAGTATCAAGGTAGCATTTTTATTACCAAAGATTTTATTAAAATGCTAACAGAGGCCAAGCAGATAAGAGAATAAAGTGAAATGGTGCAGTGCTGTGCAGAACTGAAAAGCACAAGTCTGTCTTTAAAGGGTAAGCTCTCCTTGAGTTCGAAGAATTGTTGACATGGAAGAATATGATCCTAATATTACCAAACTCCTTAGTTTTTCAAGGAAAGCCAGAAATCCAAATTTTATTTTTAATATGAAATGTGTTGGTTTGTAGATCATGTTTTAAATGAAACCCACACACATACATAACACCGTGAGTCAAATAAAATGTATGTTCTTGTTAGACTTGGTCGTCAGCTTGCTGCTTCGTCTCAATAGTCAAACTGGGTCAAAGAGTCCAAGAGTCCAGGTATAGTTACAGGCAGTTAGAAGCTGTCACTTATGGGCATCTGGGAACTTACCAGTATGACTACTTGGCCGAACATTATGTATTAAAAGTTCAGAAAAAGGTTGCATGATGAGGAGCAGGGATCATAACCCAAACATCAAGAAGGCAATAAACTCTATAGAAATAGAGATGTGATGTCAGGAAGTATTGGGGTAAGTCGGGTAAGTCTAATTATAGTTAGACTGCAGGTGACCTCTAATGCAAGATGAGGATTTTAGATTATTTCCGATAAACAACTGAAAATCACTGACTTGATTTTAAGTCAGGGCTAGGCAGTTAAAGTATGAAAGTTGTTAGGGAAACTAATAGTTTAATTCTTGAAATTTTGCTTTTTATTGCGTTTTAAAAGTTGCCACTTCTGAGCAGACTATGATGTCTAGCTGAAATAGACCCATGTTGAGATGAAACAGGGGTTATGTTAGCTAGCACTGGATTTTCTATTTATTTTTCTGTTCTAAGCAGGCCCTTATAGGTTGATGCTCCAAGTTGTTGTAGGGTGACTAGTCCCTTAATCTGGCTTTATTCAAGGGAATGACAAAATCAAAGTGGCTCCTGGATGACGGTGTGGTGTGCAATAGGCTTGCCTGCAGTGGAGGAAGTGGGGTGGAGGTTGAGGGGCATATCTGAGAGAGAAAATGACAGGGATAGACAGAGGATTTGGTTGTGGCAAAAGAGCAAGGCTGTGAAGGGGTTCATTTATCTTTGAAATCTAGGTTCCTGCAAGTATGATAGAAAACAAAGTGGTAAGGAGGTTGGGTTATTCATGTGTTCTCACCAAGAGAAAATGCAGGCCTGGTCATTCTCATGCATTGGTATTTTAAATTAAGCTAGTATTGTGGGGGGCACCTGGGTCGCTCAGTTGGTTGAGCATCTGACCCTTGATTTCGGCTCAGGTAATGATTTCAGCGTCATGAGATTGAGCCCCACATTGGACTCTATGCTCAGTGCAGAGTCTGTTTGAGATTGTCTCCTTCTCCCCTGCCCCTCCTCCTGCTCACACTCTCTCTGTCTCTAAAATAAATAAATAAAATCTTTTTTAAAAAATTAATTAATTAAGTTAGTATTCACAAATTCTCTCCAGAGCAAATTAGGAAGTTTTAGTCAAGGCCCAGCTTTGTTTTCACTGTTTTATTTTCAAGGTTATAGAGGCAGACTTTCTATAAAACTGTTAACATCCAAACATCTTTATTCTTTCTCCTTTGAAGAGAGAACATGGTGAAGGTGCAACGTAATCCTAGTTTATTAAGGATTTCTTAGACCCTCCCACTGAAAGTGCAGGGACGCTAGGTGACCAAACACCAAGCTCCGAGGATTCACCCTGACGTGGGAGAATCGGGGGGCAGCAGAACTAGAAATGTTATTGCCCTGGGAAAACCATAAATAAAATACCTCATTAAACTCAGACAGCAGTTTCTATAAATTTTTCACATGCAACTCAGAATTTGCAGAGATTAAGCCCTGTGAGAGCAAAACAAAGCCATGTAATAGATGCTAACTTTTGTCAATCACTTAATACACTCCAGGTGATTCCATTTCAAAATCTTTTATATAAGCCAAATATAATAATACATTTCAACCATTTTTTATTGAAGTATAATTGATATCCAACATTCTCTTAGTTTCAGGTATAATTAAACATGATTCCACATTTGTATACATTGTGAAATGATCACCGCAGTAAGTCTAGTTACCATCTGCAACCAAAGTTACCATTTTTTTTTTTTTTTTATGATAGGAACTTTTAAGATTTTCTTTCTTAGCATCTTGCTGTACAATACATCCCCATGACTTCTTTATTCTATAACTGGAATTTTATACCTTTTGATTCTCTTCAACCCATTTTGTCTACCTTCCTCAACTCCTTCCCCTCCAGCAACCACCAATCTATTCTCTTTATCTATGAGTTTGGCTTGGTCTGATTTTGTTTGCTCATGGGTCTATTAGATTCCATATATAAGTAAAATCATGTGGTATTTGTCTTTCCCTGTGTAACTTATTTCACTTAGCTTAATACCCTTGAGGGCCATGCATGTTGCCACAAAGGGCAACATTTTATTATTTTTTTATGGCTGAGAGATTCCAACGAATTTTTGTGTGTGACATCTCCTTCTATCTCTCTCTCTCTATATATATATATTACATATATACACCACAGCTTCTTTATCCATTCATCCATCAATGGACACTTAAATTGTTTCCATACCTTGGCTATTGTTAAGTAATGCTGCAATGAACATAGGGGTGTGTGTATCTTTTCAAATTAGTGTTTTCATATTCTTCAGATAAGTACCCAGTAATGGAATTACTGAGTCATATGGTAGTTCTATTTTTAATTTTTTGAAGGACCTCCACGCTGTTTTCCTTTGTGCCTACACCAATTTACATTCCCACCAACAATGCATGAGGGTTCCCCTTTTCTCCACATCCTTGTCAGCACTTCTTATTTCTTTCCTTTTCATAGCCATTCTAACAGGTGTGGGTTGATCTCAATGTGGTTTTGATTTGCATTCCCCTGATGGTTAGAGATACTGAGCATCTTTCATGTGCCTGTTGACCATCTGTATGTCTTCTTTAGAAATGTCTATTCAGATCCTCTGCCTATTTTTTCATTATTGTTTTTGTTACTGAGTTTTATGGATTATTTTTATATTTTGGATATTAACTCCTTACCAAATATATAATTTGCAGATATTTTCTCTCATTCATTAGATTGACTTTTATTTGATTTCCTTCTCTATGCATAAGCTCCACAGTTTGATGCAGTCACATTTGTTTATTTTTGCTTTTGTTGCTTTTGCCTTTTGAGTCAGATCCAAAAAAAAGTATCACCAAGACCAGTGTCAAGGAGCTTACTGACTATGTTTTCTTCTAGTTATTTTATAAATTTCAGTCTTACATTCAAGTCTTTAATCCATTTTGAGTTACTTTTTGTATCTGGTATAAGGCAGTGGTCTAGTTTCATTCTTTTGCATGTGGCCATCCAGTTTTCCAAATACTATTTATTGAAGGGCTTGTCCTTTCCCCATTGTATACTCTTGGTTCCTTTGTCATAAATTAATTGACCATATATATGTGGGTTTATTTGTGAGCTCTCTATTCTGTCCCATTGATCTATTAATTTGTTTTTTTAATAACTATTTTTTCTATTTATTTGAAGCACAGTAAAAAAAAATTGGTACACTTTGGAATCTGTTTTTAATGCCAATACCATACTGTTTTGATTATTATAGATTTGTAATATGGTTTGAAATCAGGGAGTATGATGCCTCTAGCTTTGTTTTCTTTCTCAAGATTGCTTGGTTATTCAGACTTTTTGTGTTCCATACAAATTTTAGCATTGTTTGTTCAAATTCTGTGAAAAATGTCATTGAAATTTTGATAGGAATTTCATTGAATCTGTTGGATGCTTTGGGTAATATGGACATCTTAACAACATTAATTCTTTCAAACCATGAGCACAGAATATTTTTCCATTTGTTTGTGTCTTCTTCGATTTCTTTCATCAATGTCTTACAGTGTTTAATATACAGGTAGGTCTTTCACCTCCTGGTTGAATTTATTCCCAGGTATTTTATACTTTTTAATGCAGTTGTAAATGGGATTTTTTCTTAATTTCTTTTTCTGACAGTTCATTGTTACTGTAAAAAATGCAACAGATTTTTGTATATTGATTTTGTATCCTGCAATTTTATTGAATTTGTTTATTAGCCCTAATAGTTTTTTGGTGGAGTCTTTAAGATTTTTCTCTATATAATGTTATGTCATCTGCAAATAGTGACAGTTTTACTTCTTCCTTCTAATTTGAAATTCTTTTATTTCTTTTTATTGCCTAATTATTCTGGCTAGAACTTCCAGTACTATGTTGAGTAGAAGTAGTGAGAATGGGTACACTTGTCTTGTTCCTGATCTTAAAGGAAAGGCTTTCAGCTTTTTACCATTGAGTATGATGATAGCTATGGGCTTGTTACATATGGCTTTTTTTATATTGAGGTACATTCCATCTATACTCACCTTGTTGAGAGTTTTTATCATAAATGGATGTTGAGTTTTGTCAGATGCTTTTTCTGCATCTACTGAGATGATCATATGAATTTTATCCTTCATTAATGTGGTGTATCACCTTGATAGATTTGTGGATGTTGAACCATTCTTGCATCCGTGGAATAAACCTCACTTGATCGTGATGAATGATCCTTTTAACGTACTGTTGAATTCAGTTAGCTAATATTTTGTTGAGGATTTTGCATCTATGTTCATTAGGGATATTGGCCTGTAATTTTTTTTTTTCTTGTGTGTCCTTTTCTGGATTTGGTATCAGGTTGATGCTGGCCTCATAAAATGAATTTGTGAGCATTCCCATCTCTTCAATTTTTGGACAAGTTTGAGAATGAGAAGTGTTAAATCTTTGAATGCTTTGGTAGAATTCTGTCTTGGAAGATTGTATTTTTCTAGGAATTTATCCATTTCTTCTAGTTTGTCCAATTTATTGGTGTATAGTTTTTCATAGTAGTCTTTTATGATTATTTGTATTTCTTTGGTGTCAGGTGTAACTTATCTGATTTCATTCTGATTTTATTTATTTAAGCCCTCTCTCTTTTTTTCTTAGAGAGAAGTCTAGCTAAAGGTTTTTCAATTTTGTTTATCTTTTCAAAGAACCAGATCTTGGTTTTATTGATCTTTTCTATTGTCTTTTTAGTCTCTATTTCATTTATTTCCACTCTGATCTTTATTTTCCTTTCCTTCTACTAACTTTGGACTTTATTGTTCTTTTCCTGGTTCCTTTGGGTGCAAGGTTAGTTTATTTGAGGTTTTTCTTGTTTCTTGAGGTGGTAGCCTGCCAACAACTATGTCTCCAATTGTTTCAGATATATAGGGCCTAGAGATGCTCCATGGTCAGCAGAGCCAGGCACTCAAGGGGCATCTCCTGTGTTGGCTCTACTTGCCTGCTGGCTTTGGCAGGTCTGTGAGTGCAGGGCATTCAGCTCCCCAGCTCTGGCAGGGATGCAGGGTCAGTATAAGAGTGGGGCACACCCACTATTGTTAGCAAGGTAAAGGAAGAATGCAAAAATGGCACCAAATAGCACCTCTATCCCTGGACAGAGTCCTAATAGGCTCTGCCCCTGTGTGAGATGCTTTTTAGATTAACAAATGACTCTCCTTCATGTATGGTCTAGGCAGTTTTCAAACTGCTGATTTTGTGCTGAGTCCCAGGGTGGATGAGTTTGTACATGAGCCCTTAAAGAGTAAAGTCTCCATTCCCTACAGCCTCATGGTTCTCCTGAACCTAAGCCTCATTGGTTTTCAAAGTCAGACATTTCAGGAACTCTTCTCACTGGTGCAGATCCAAAGAGTTGAGGTGCCCAATGTGGGGCACAAACTCCTCACTCCTCAGGGAGAAACTCCATATTTTGAGATACCTCCCAGTTGTGGGTCAGCATACCACACATAAGGTTTTTGGTGAAACCACATCTTTGTCTCTCTTACCTGTCTGGATGTGGCTCTTTTATCCCTTGTTATGAAGGAAACTGTTCAGCTAGTTCTTCAGAAGAAATTATCTCATGTGTAGCTGTAGATAATGTTACATCTGTGGGAGGAGGTGAGTTCAGTTCTGCCATCTTGAACCCCAAATCTCAACCATTTCTTAACAATGCCCTAAAACAGAAACACACAATTTTATACCTAGCAAATCAACAGATTCTATTAGGAATTTCATTTCTGTTGGGTCTCCCTGTGTTTCCTCAGGAGCTCAGTTGTCTTTCTAAAAAGCAAAGCAGGAGGTTCTTAACCTCCAGGTCCATGTTACTTAGGAGCTGATTTAGACTCAACCATGTCACATAACTTGGCATGTCCTTCTTTCTCTGAAACAAAGCACAGCAAAAAGTTTTTTCTAGGTTGATTTCTCCCTTTTAGTAGGAGGGGAAGGCAGGTATACATTGGTGCCAACCAACAGGCACCAGGGAATGCAATTGAAAGTCACATATGCCTTGCCCCAGGGGAAAGGCAGTAACTTGACTACTTATGCACTCCAGAAGAACTGGAAGTTCTTTTTAGGCATTTTATAGGCATATAAAGGTGAACACAAGCATTCATACACACTGAAAGGAGAACAGAAAATTGACTATACACCGTTATTTGTTTTGAAGGAAATGTGAAAGAAACTTCATGAAGGAGGATTTTTTGTTTTGTTTTTGGTTGTTCATGTGTACTAAATTTTGGCCCTTAGAAGCCCTAAGAAATAACTATTTACTGCCCAACTCAAAGGTGTAGAGGCCTTCAAGTTTCTTCTTACTTTCTCAGTGATACAACTCCATTCAGCAAATGTGGTTGTGATTTATTTATTTTTGGGGGGGTTCCTTTTTTTAAATTTTAAGTTCAATTAATTAACAATATAGTGTATTATTAGTTTCAGAGGTAGAGTTCAGTGATTCATCAGTTGCATACAACACCCAGTGTTCATTCCATCACGTGCTCTCCTTCATGCCCACCACCCACTTACCCCATCCCCTCCCCAACTTCCCCTCCAGCAAGCCTCAGTTTCTTTCCTATGCTTAAGAAGTCTCTTATGGTTTGTCTCCCTCTCTGGTTTCATCTTGTTTTATTCTTCCCAGGTTTTTTGTTTTGTTTTATTGCTAACCAGAATCATGCTGTATGTATTGTTCTTTGATGTGTTTTTTGGAGTTGTTCTCAGCCTAGCACACTCCTTTTATCCATTCTACATTCCACAGAAATAGTTAGATGTTTGGGTTGCTTCATTCTGCTGTTATAATTATTCCCACTTTTGTGCACAAACTTGAGCACAGGGGCTGAAATTTGAGGGGAAGAGTGTCAGTTTGAGCCCTTGGCAATCTGAGGTGAAGGCATGTTGACTTGGCATTTAGCAGATGGCAGGCTGTGCATGCTGACTCGGGCAGGAGGGTAGCTGGACTGTGAATTTGGGACCCACAGGCCAATGGCATCATGTGTAACAGGGACATGTTGGTTTTGCTTTTACTTTTTGTTTTTCTGGGAAACTTGATCTCCCCCTCTATTCTAAATGAAAGCCTTGCTGGATAGAGTATTCTTGGCTGTAGATTTTTTTCTTGTAGCAGTTGGAATTTATCATGCCACTTTCTTCTGGCCTGCAGAGTTTCTGCTGAAAAACCCACTGATAGCCGTATGGGTTTTCCCTTGTATGTACCTGCTTTCCTTTCTCTTGCTGCTTTAAAAATTCTCTCTTTATCACTACTTTTGGCCATCTTACTTACTTTGTGTCTTGGTGCAGACCTCTTGGATTTGGTTGTGTTGTGCCTCCTGGATCTGGATTTCTCTTTTCTTCCCCAGATTCAGGAAGTTTTCAGCTATTATTTCTTCAGACAAATCTTCTGCCCCATTTTCTCGCTCTTCTGCTTCTGGGATCCCTATCATGCGACTGTTATGCCTGACAGTGTTGCTGAGTTCCCTGGGTCTATTTTCATTTTGCGTATTTTTCCCCCTCTCATCTGCTTGGCTTGATTGCTTTCCATGACTCTGTCCTCCAGGTGGCTGATCCTTTCTTCTACTTCCTCTTGCTTGCTATTTATTCCAGATAGTCTATTTTTATTTCCATTTAGTGAGTCCAATAGCTCTAATTGGTTCTTTTTTATGTCTTCTATCTCTTGGTGGAGGGTCTCATGGAGGTCCTGCAGTCCTTCCTCAATTCTAGCAAGTATCTTTATGAGTGTTACTTTAAAGTCCCTATCAGACATATTACTTACCTCCGTTTCGCTTAGGTCTCCTGCTCTGATTTTGTCCTGTTCTTTGATTTGGGACATATTCCTCTGTCTCCTCATTCTGTCTCTTGCGTTGTCTGTTTCTCTGTTAGGAAAGTCAGCTACGTCTCCTGCACTTGAAAGTAGTGGCTTTATGAAAAAGAGGTCCTGCAGTGCAATGTCTGTTCCCCAGAACCTGGTGCTTCAGGGGGTGTCTCCTATGTGTGTTGCTCCAGGGCTGTCCTCCCCTTGTGGCTGGGATGTGTTTGCCTTCAGTCCTGTTGTCTGCGACGGCTCTCTGCCTGTTGTGGGCAGAGTCTGGTGCCCGTGGTGTTAGTGGGCTGCTCCGGGGCTGCCTTGGGCTTGAGTTGAGTCAGACCAGGCGTTTGCCAGAGATGCAGTAGCACTGAACTGCAGACACTGTCCCTGTGTCGTCCCAAGAGAAGCTTCTGTTGGTGGGTGGGGCCTGCAGTCAGACCCCCTGCTGGGGTCACAGTCAGACTGGTGTGTGGTTATCTTCCCCTCTCCCTGGGGCAAGACTCACTTTGGAATGGTGCTGACCCTTGTCTGGGCTGCGCGCACACTGCCAGGCTTGTGGCACCGCTTTGACGGGATCTTGCCAAGAGTGATCGGAGGGGGTGGATCTGCTTCGCTGTGGCCTCTTGTCTATGCTGGCCTGTGGAGAGTCTGTTCTGCCAGTTTTCGGGCTGCTTTCTGGGTTATTTATGTGGGTGCTCTCTAGGCGGCCACGCGGCAAGAGGTGAGCCCAGGGACGTCCTACTC
>NW_028047059.1:0-424 GCF_054177405.1 Leptonychotes weddellii
CGACTGCCTTCGGCTCAGGTCATGATCCTGGAGTCCCTGGATCGAGTCCCGCATCGGGCTCCCTGCTCGGCAGGGAGCCTGCTTCTGCCTCTGACCCTCCCCCCTCTCATGTGCTCTCTCTCTCTCATTCTCTCTGTCTCAAATAAATAAATAAAATCTTTATAAAAAAAAGTCTCTTATAAAAAAAAAAAAAAAAAAAGAAAAGCATGCATTATTCATAGTGCCCTTAATAAATGTTTGTTAAGTATTTTATGCAATTATTTATATAGAAATATCTCTCAAATACATAATAAGTTTAAAAATATGGGTTGATTCATGTATTTATTCATTGAAAATTAAGAGCCAAAAGGGTGTTGGGCTAACTGGAATATTTATATTAGTCTAATATCAATACCAGGTTGGATAGGGAATTTTTTTCCATTCA
>NW_028047060.1:0-424 GCF_054177405.1 Leptonychotes weddellii
ATATGTGAATTATATTTTTGGCCTTAGCTGAAATGGTGCATGATGAATCTCAAGATTGCTGTTTTATAGTTTTAAAGGTGATCCCAGTTATTTGAAGCTTTTTTCCTAGGCAGTTGACTACAGTGGGAGTGGGCAAGGAGGGAGAGCATATTGAGTAAGAGGACTGTACTCCAGGATTCTATTACATTGGTGGCATTTTTTTTTTTATTATTTTTTTTTTTTAATTTTTCTTTTTTTTTTTTTTTAAGATTTTATTTATTTATTTGAGAGAGAGAGAATGAGAGACAGAGAGCATGAGAGGGAGGAGGGTCAGAGGGAGAAGCAGACTCCCTGCCAAGCAGGGAGCCCGATGCGGGACTCGATCCTGGGACTCCAGGATCATGACCTGAGCCGAAGGCAGTCGCTTAACCAACTGAGCCACCCA
>NW_028047061.1:0-424 GCF_054177405.1 Leptonychotes weddellii
CCCTATGCCCCTTTTCAGTGAACCTCCTCATCTTATCCTTTTCTTATCCTCATCTTATCTTTTCTCTGTCACAATAATCTGGACTTTTCTAGAATTTCATATAAATGGAATCATCTAAATATAGTCTTTTGTGCTTGGCTTCTTTCATTTAGTTTTTGAGATTCTTCCATGTTGTTAATTTCAGTAGTTTCTTTTTTTTATTGGTGAGTAATATTTCATTGTTTGGGGCGCCTGGGTGGCTCAGTTGGTTAAGCAACTGCCTTCGGCTCAGGTCATGATCCTGGAGTCCCGGGATCGAGTCCCATATCGGGCTCCTTGCTCAGCGGGGGGTCTGCTTCTCCCTCTGATCCTCCCCCCTCTCATGCTCTCTCTCTCTGTCTCATTCTCTCTCTCAAATAAATAAATAAAATCTTTAAAAAAAAAA
>NW_028047062.1:0-424 GCF_054177405.1 Leptonychotes weddellii
CTCAACTAGACACTAGCAGAAAGCTGAGTGATTAGTTCCTCACCTTTACTGCATTCAGAGGGAGGGGACTACAATCTGCCAGGAACAAACAGAGCAAAACAAAAATACTTAAGTTCCTTTGATTATTTTCTACATAATGTGAAGATCACTACATCAAAAACTAATGATGAATTTTATGGTGACTAACATAACATAATAAAATAAAATAAAATAAGAAATAAAAATAATAAAAAAAGAACAATTATAAGAAATTAGAGAAGAAACTATTGATTGTTCAGTTATTAGAATAAGAATAAACTAAAAATTATTTCAAATATGAATGAAAAATTGTATATTTCAGGAAATGAATGGAAACACATTTTAAAAAGCTGAAAAATAGGGACGCCTGGGTGGCTCAGTTGGTTAACCCTCTGCCTTCGGCTCA
>NW_028047063.1:0-424 GCF_054177405.1 Leptonychotes weddellii
ATGGACTCTGAAAAACAAACTGAGGGTTCTAGAGGGGAGGGGGGTGGGAGGATGGGTTGGCCTGGTGGTGGGTATTGAGGAGGGCACGTTCTGCATGGAGCACTGGGTGTTGTGCACGAACAATGAATCATGGAACACTTCATCTAGAACTAATGATGTAATGTATGGGGATTAACATAAGAATAAAAAAATAAATTAATAAATAAATTAAAAAAAAGAAAAAAAAAGAGTTATGAATGATTCTAAATTATGAATTTCATCTAGTTTTAATTGCAGAATTGAGACCAGGGTTGATAAAAGTGCTGAGATTCTAGAGAGGAAAAAAATACTTTTTGAATGCTCTAATAAAAGTGGGATAAATCAACACTCTGAAATGGGAGCTGTATAAGAGACCAGAACCACTTATATAAATGACTATATAAAT
>NW_028047064.1:0-424 GCF_054177405.1 Leptonychotes weddellii
AGGGGCATGAACTCATCAAGACTTGGGCTGATTCCCACAAACCCAAACCAGCAAAACAAACAATACTTCAGACCTTATAATTCCCCATTCGGTTTTGGCTTAAACTTATTGGTTCAGAGAATATGACTGCAAACCATGGAATCCACTCTGCAAACCATGGAATCCACTCTGCAAACCATGGAATCCACTCTGCAAACCATGGAATCCACTCAAATCCAATCCAATCCTGGCCAGGCTGCCAGGCTGTGTGTGTGTACAGGATTCAATTTTGTTTTTATTTTTAAGTTCAGATATGTGCCACTTACTGATTTTCATGGAATGGCTGAGGTACCAAGAAGAGTTGCAATTAGGAGGTAAAACATCAAAGACCTGGCAGGGGACCTGAGCTAACAGAGGAGCAATGTGGGTTTGAGCTCGGCTGAGG
>NW_028047065.1:0-424 GCF_054177405.1 Leptonychotes weddellii
CTATACGTGTATCACCTGCATCAACTATAAAAATGGTAGTAGAGAAAAAATTTTAGTATGTCTTTATCAAGGCCCTCATTTTGACTGGGAGTTCATTGTATGTAGAGTTTATTGGAAAGTTCGGTGGGACCTTTCCTAAATCCCACTGCCCCTGATAGAAGGCTTAATAGCTCTGTAGAAACTATGAAGTAGTTTCTGTCGTGCAGATTGTGAATATGTCAACCCCAAATCAATGCACCTTGAAAATATTATTTGTAAAAATACTCTATGAGTAAAAGCTAATGATACTTTTGGGGGGAGATTTTCATATCTAGAATAAACTCATGTGAATATGAAATCCACTTTCTTACATACTAATCCTTAGTGTTGGCCCAAATCAAGGTGCAAACACTTTTTAATCCATCAGTGTAAGTGTCTTAGTTTC
>NW_028047066.1:0-424 GCF_054177405.1 Leptonychotes weddellii
GAAAAGATAGTCCCTTCAACAAATAGTGTTGAGAAAACTAGATATCTACATGCAAAGAAAATGAAATTGGACCTCTATCTTACACCATACACAAAAATAAACCCAAAATGGATTAAAGACTTCAGTGTAAAAACCTGATACTACAAAACTGTTAGAAGAAAGCATAAGGGGAAATTTTTCTTTGTTTGTTTGTTTGTTTTGTTTTGTTTTAATTTTTTTTATTCTTATGTTAATCCCCATACATTACATCATTAGTTTTAGATGTAGTGTTCCATGATTCATTGTTTATGCATAACACCCAGTGCTCCATGCAGAATGTGCCCTCCTCAATACCCATCACCAGGCTAACCCATCCTCCCACCCCCCTCCCCTCTAGAACCCTCAGTTTGTTTTTCAGAGTCCATCATCTCTCATGGTTCATCCA
>NW_028047067.1:0-424 GCF_054177405.1 Leptonychotes weddellii
ACCCTCGGTTTGTTTCCTGAGATTAAGAGTCTCTTATGGTTTGTCTCCCTCTCTGGTTTTGTCTTGTTTCATTTTTTTCCTCTCTTAATATCCTGCATAATATCCCATTGTGTGTGTGTGTATATATATATATATATACCACATCTTCTTTATCCACGTCTTTCAATCGAGACACAAATACCCTTGTGTGTTTATAGTGCTCATGGCGTTTTTTTTATGGAGCTTTATTTTTTATTATTTTTTAAAAATATTTTGGGGGTTGGAATTTTATTTTTTTTATTATGTTCAGTTAGCCAGCATATAGTACATCATAAGTTTTTGATGTAGTGTTCAATGATTCATTAGTTGTGTATAACACCCAGTGTTCACCACAGCACGTGCCTTCCTTAATCCCCATCACCCAGTTACCCAATCCCCTCAACCC
>NW_028047068.1:0-424 GCF_054177405.1 Leptonychotes weddellii
AATCTTTTAAAAAATAAATAAATAAATAAAAATTACTGAAGATCGGGGCGCCTGGGTGGCTCAGTCGTTGAGCGTCTGCCTTCGGCTCAGGTCATGATCCTGGGGTCCTGGGATCGAGTCCCATATCAGGCTCCCTGCTCAGCGGGAAGCCTGCTTCTCCCTCTCCCCCACTTGTGTTCCCTCTCTCGCTGTGTCTCTCTGTCAAATAAATAAAAAAATCTTTAAAAAAAAAATAAATAAATAAAAATAAATAAAAATTACTGAAGATCCTAAAGAGCCTTTGTTTATGTGGGTCAATGGATGTTTGTAGTATTTGTAATTAAAACTGGGAAATATTTTAAATATTTATTTATTTACTTGAAAACAACGTGGGTAAACCCACTGCACATTCACATAAATAACATGTTATTCATGAAAAATAACT
>NW_028047069.1:0-14918 GCF_054177405.1 Leptonychotes weddellii
GCGAGTTTTACTTTTACATGCCAGGGTGTGGGTCTGTTTTCCTTGATCTTGGGAGGGGTCCTCTCTGCCTCTAGGACACAAATGTTTGTTTCATTCCCCAGATTAGGGAAGTTCTCAGCTACGATTTGCTCAAATATATCTTCTAATCCCCTCTCTCTCTCCACCCCTTCTGGGATTCCAATAATTCTGACACTGGAACGTTTCATGGTGTCACTTATTTATCTGATTCTATTTTCATGGATTCTGAGTTGTTTTTCCCTGGCCTCCTCTTTTCCCTCTTTAGGTATTAAATGGTCTTCCAGGTCACTCATTCATACTTCTGCCTCACTTACCCTAGCTGTTAGATTATCTAGATTGGATTGGATCTCATTGATAGCATTTTTAAATTCTGCCAATTCAGCTTTCATTTCTGCCCTTAGAGACTCTATGTTGCCATTAATCGATTTCTCCAACCTAGCTATTGTCTTCACAATTGCTAGCCTGAATTCCATCTCCGACATCTTGGTTATATCTGAATCCATTTGTAAATCTGTGGCATAAGTCATAATCTCTGAGTCTTTCCTATTTTGGGGGTTCCTCCTCCTAGTCATTCTGTTGAGGGGTGGTTGAGGGAATGTATAGAGTCCAAATTATTGACCACAACCCAAGCCTGATGCACCCGTTTTCTAGGGACCTTAGGGTTGCTGGCCTCTTGTTCTCCCAGCCTGTCTTCTGGGGGAGGGGCCTGCTGTGTTGTCACTCAGTCAACCCTGTTTGGGCAGAGTTGCCCTGCCCCCTGTGGCGGGGGATGGGCTCAGTGGGAACCGGTTTTTTGGGGCTTTTGTTTTCTGGCGGCTTTCCCTGGCAGCTTTCCATGTCTCTTCTGCGAGTCAGAGCAGAAGAGGCCGTTTCCAACCCTCTGCCTCAGAGCAGAGAGATCGAAGTCTGTTCTTCAGTGAGCTCTCCAGGCCACAATGTCTCCATTTCTGTATGTGCTGCTATAAACTGCAGCGTCCTGGGCTGTGCGCCCCTCAGCAGTGCTCCCAGTCCTGCCTCCAGGTCCGGGCTCATCTGTGCCCTTTGTGCTTCTAAAACCACCAGCCACCCCCAGTTCGCACATGTGGCCCCGCTGCTAGGAGTTTCAGTCCTGGGGCCTGCCCTAAAGTCCTTTCCCTGCCACTACAGGTCTGCAAGTCTGTGTCCGTCCCCAGCGTGGGAGGCTGTCACTCACCGGCGGTGTAGGATCCGCACAGCTGGGCTCCCTCCCACTGCCGTTTATCCTCCAATATCTGCCCGCGGAATCAAGGCTCCCTGCTTCTTACCTCGAAACCAACCGCCTGCGATATTCTGTTTGTAGAGATCCAGATCTATCTTCTTACATCTCACACTGATTTCATGGGTATTCAGAGTGGTCTGGTAGATATCCAGCTCAATTCCTGGGACTAGTTGGAATAGGGTCCCCTACTCCTCTGCCATCCTCAGTTAAAGCATTTTTAACTTTGGCCTGATTAGATTTTATTTCTGCACTAAGGAATTCTCTAGTGTCTTTATGCTTTTTTCAAGCCTAGCTAGTAACTTTATAATCATTATTCTGAATTTTAGGTATGACATTTTACTTATATCCATATCCTTTTTTGGTTCCCTTTTATCTACCTATTGGTCCAAAGATAGAACACAGCCTCTTGTCCTAGATTTCCCCAAAGTATCTCCATCACAAAGCGAGTTAGAAGAATATTCTCTGAGGCCTTGAGGGTAGTAGAGTGGCAGCTTGTAGCCCAGGGCTGCAACTTACCATGGACTATCACACACCTCTGCTTTCAGCAGTCCATTGGACATTCCCATCACCAGGAATGTGTCCCTGCTGTGTCTCACATGTCCCGTTCCTAAGCTCTTCCTCTCTTTCAGCTTCACCTTCTTCATCTACCTTCCTTTTTAGTCTAGACTCTTCATGTTCTCTTTCCTGAGCTGCCAAAGGAACCCCATCTATTTTTCTTTATTTTTCACAGCAACTAGCTTTCTCTTTGTGTCACACCTCCACCTTCCAGAACCATGTCCTATCAGGGTGTTTTGTCAAATAAAAAAGGACATGTTCACTAGAAAAATGCTGCTGTTGACTTTTAAAATAAATTTCTTTCTCATTAAAAGTATTTATGTTAATAATAAATGCTGTATAGTGCTGTTCTACTATTAATGTCTCATTCTTCTGTATATCAATGATTCTCAAACTCCAGTGAAAAGTCTCCTTTTATGAAGAAGTTTTCCATATTTGTTCATGAAAGAGATTGATGTGCAGTTTTTTATTGCAATATTCTGGACAGTCTTTGGTGTCAAGATTATTCTGGCCTCAGAAAAGGAGTTGGGATGCATACTCTTTTTTCTACCCTGGAAGAGTTTGTATAAAAGTGTTGTTATTTCTTCTTTAATGTTTGGAAGAGTTTGCAGGTAGGAATATTGGACCTGGACTGTGTGTGTGTGTGTTTATGACGATTTATTGATGGGAACTCAAATTGTTTTTGTTTTCATGTTTCTTATATGTGGGGAAAAAAAGAACTAGTTATAAACTCCATATGGTCCATAATTCCTATACAAATATAAGGACAAAATTTATATGCTAAAAATCAACAAAGGTATAAAATCATAATAATCAAAATTAATATTATTTCAGTGTGATGGATAAGTGTTTTATTTGGCTGAGTTGCAATTTGAAATGTGGATGCAGAGTTGTTTGGGTCTTCTAAGTTTGCTGTACCTAAGCTCTCTTGTGCCAAGGGATGACTCAAATCTCCCTTCCCTTTTCTTCATATGAAGTATGAGAAACTTTTCTCATGAGGTACACAGTGACATCATTTGGCCTTCATTTAGCAGAAATGCCTCATCTGTGCATTAAATCCTCAACCGCTAGTTTTTACACTAGTCTTACTCATTAGAATAGTCCATTATATTACTTGGTGGCAGGAGGTCGTTTCAAGTTATCCAATCAATCTCATTTATTAACTAATATGTGAAATCGAAATTGCATGCTATGGGAAAATCTTTTAATTGAAAACTACCATTCAAGAGAGAACTTGCATGTTCCTAACTGGTAAAATAATTCAACTTGAGTGTAACTGAGAATAAGTGGCAGTCATTTCTGTTTTGATATTAGGACTTGTAAGGTCTGGCTGCTGATCTAACATTAGGCAAATATGCTTCCAATGCCTTTAAACTTAAATATGGTCACTTAAAGTGACTCCTCTGGACTACTACAAATGCAGGTGCTGGAGCTAAAATTGCATGATAGTATTACTTGAGGGTAAAGTGATTACTAATTTGTTCATAGTATTTTTAAGGATTATCATCAAAAAGAATTTATAGACTTAAATAATTTCTGTAGGGAATGTGTGGGCCATTGAAAATGTACTTACAAACCCCCATGAGTCTAGGGACCTTAGCTGAGAAACACTATTCCATATTAAGGAATCAATTTTTTAAAATTATTCTTCTGTCTGATGGCCTATTCATCATCCAGTTCTGTTTTTCTTTCCTGTGTGTGCTCTGCTATTCTTGTCCCAAAGCCAATGCTTCCTTTTAACAGGGCTCTTACTGTTGGGCAGAAAGATTTCAGGCTTTGCATGTGCACGTGCAAAGTTATACCAAGTATTGAGCTAAGAAGACTTTGCTGTCCTGTAACAGGTACTGTAAAGAGAATGGCTGCCTACCAGGGCAGGATCATATTCATCCATGTGGTTTTTATTATTTAGGTTATTTGTTTATCCTGTGACTGCCCCTCTTGGGGCTAGACCAGAGGCTCATGTCATCCTGAGAAGAAATCAGCCCAGCAGAACCAGAGGATAAATGCCTTAAATCCTTGTTTTTTAAGTGTCAAATAGCTAATCCTATTGAAATGCTGAGTCTCTTCATTAGCCCTTCTGCTCCCTGCAGGGGTGGGGTGTTAGACAGAGTTCAGGGAAAACTTTGAGTAGAAGCAGAGAGCAGGATGATGGTGAAGATCTCTAAATAGGTGAGCTGTGCCCTGCTTCCTTGCCTTGTGGTTAGCTCCAAGGTGGGTGGAAGGGGTAGATAGTAGAACAATTCTTCAAAATGTAAGAAGCCTTGAATGAAGGGGACAGGTGCTCTGCTTCCTCTCTAGAACCTGGGAAGTGTTCATTCAGCAGCAGCATCCCATGCCCAGAGACTTAGAGACAGAAACATGGGGAGCAGGGCTGGAGGAGTCTGAGGCAGCCCCAGCAGGTTTCCTGCAACCCATTTTAGAAGATAAAGGAGTTGGAAGGAGAGCAGAATTTTTCCATACCCCAAGAAAGCACAAAAAATAGCTATGAGCAAACTGGCAGATCTGAAGTTGTTAGATCAGTGGCAAGGGGATATCATTAAAGGCCATCAAACATTTGCATGTCTAAAAAGTCACTAAGAATGTGACTGTTTAGAAGCTGCCAGCAAGGAGAGGTGGGACCATGGCCATGGCTATGACTGGGCAGATGGCTGTGGACAGATGACTAAGGACTAGATGTCTCCCCTGATGCCATGATGGTACATGAACCCCAACTTAGATGCCACCTCAGGGAGAAGGAGGGGCAGGGGTCAATCCCCAATGACTGAACCTAGGAGAACTACAATGATCTGAGATTGACTAATCAGATTTTACAAATTATTTTTCAGTATCTGAATCTGGCAAAACATTCAAAAGAATCATAAACTTAATTAATAAGTTCTGTCCTGTAAACATATTTATCAAAGAATTATATCCTGAAGGGAGGCAAAAATATTTTCTGAGAAGATATCTGGGTTTCCATATTTTGCATACTTCAGTATAAAACTATTGAATTAAGAGTATCCCCAATTTAGGCACATTTGCTCTGAGCTTTCACAATAGAGAGAGATCTTCTCAGGTAGACAAAAATCTATAAAACAGGATTATTTAAAAGCAGCAATAATTTAAAACCTAATAACCATAAAATGTAAATTTGAGAAAAATTATAGGTATTACGTTTTTTGAAACACCATCTTTAAAAAGATAAATTTTAGAAAAGATAGCTAGGCATGATGTTGAAGGTAAGTAATGTTAAGAAATTTATTAAAGTTTGTGAATATGGAAAATCAATAATTTTCATGTATTTTTACAAGGAAACACACTTAATTTTAAATTTTATTTATGAATAACATAGATATATAAAAGAGCAATAATAAGTGTCGAGTTCAATGAATTTTCATAAATCAGAATCAGCAATAGATAAAAAACCAGAACACTTCCAGGACCCCAGAAGCTCTCCTCCAGGGCTGGCCTACCCCTCTCAAGACAACCACTATCACAGTATATATCATCATAGATTAGTTTTGCCTCTTCTTGAATTGTATTTATACCTTCTTTTGCATCTGGCTTCTTATGCTCAGTATTAAATTTGTGCAATTCTTCCGTGATTTTGTATGTAGTGGTAGGTTGTTTATTCTCATTGTTATGTTCTTCCACTGTACAAATGTACCACAATTTTTTCATCAATTCTTCTGTTGGTGGACATTTGTGATATTTTTGGTTTGGGGCTTTTGTAAATAGTGCTAAAAATGGCAAAAGTGTATTCTTGTATAAGACTTTTGATAAACATATGTACGCTTTTCTGTTGGGTCTTATGAGTGGAATTCTTGGATCATACGGCATACATAGATTCAGCATTAAAAGATGCTGCTAGACAGTTTGACAAAGCAGTAATACCAATGTACATGCCCACCTGCAGTACCAGTTCCAGATGCTGATCGCATCCTTAGTAACATTTGCATTTCTTCTTCTCTTATTTCTTTCTCCTTTTTCTCCTCTTCTGCCTCCTTCTCTTCTTCTTCCTTTCCCCCTCCTTATCCTTCTTCTATTTCTCCTCCCTCCTGTCTCCTTTTCCTCCTCCTCCTCCTTCTCTTCCTCCTTCTTTAGCTCTTTCTTTCTGGTGGATATCTACTGGTAACATATTGTGGATTTAATTTGCATTTCCTTGATGTCTAATGAACTTGAGCATCTTTTCACATGTACTGGCCATTTGAATATTCCCTATTGTGAAATGCCTGTTTAATTGTCTATATCCTTACAGATTTTTAATCTGACTATTATATCATTTACTTAGAGATATATGCTAAAATCTTCCATTATGTTTGTGGATTATATAAATTTCCTTTCAGTCCTGTAAGTTTTTGCTGTATGTGTTTTGAAGCTAAATTATTAGATGACTACAGATTTAGTATTTAATGTGTTATAGTCAATTAACCCCTTTCCCATTAATAAATGACCTTTTTTTATCTTTTGTAAGGCTTCCTGACTTAAATATTATCCTTCTGATACAAGTTAAGACTTACCAGTTTTGGGGGCACCTTGGTGGCTCAGTCAGTTAAGCATCTGCCTTCAGCTCAGGTCATGATCCCAGGGTCTGGGATTGAGCCCCGCTTTGGACTCCCTGCTCAGTGGGGAGTCTGCTTCTCCCTCTCCCTCTGCCTCTCTATCTCTCACTCTCTCTCAAATAAATAAAATCTTAAAAGAAAAAAGACTAGTTTTATTTTGGTTAGTGTTTGTATGGTATATAATTTTCCATTCTTTTTACTCTTATTCTTTGTTCTTATATATCTCTTATAACCAGCATGTATTTGTGGGTTTTTTAAATTGGGTCTGACAATTTTTGTCTTTTATTTAAATTATTTGTTCTATATATATTTACTATAACTACTAATATATTTAAGTTTATACCACCATCTTATTACTTGTGTTCTGTTTGACCCACCTGTTCTATTTTTCTCTAGTTTTAACTTCCTTTGGATTAATGAAATATTTTATTATTCCACTTTTCTGCTTGATTAGTTTATTAAATACATACTCTAATACTATTCTTATAGCTTGCCGTAGAAATTATACCATGCATTCTTGACGGATTGCAGACTAATATAAATTGTCACTGTTACTACTTTTTGGATAGTGCAAGAACCAGAGAACACTTTATTTACCCTTCCTATCCTTATGTTATTCTTGTATTCTAATTCTACACATATGCTAACCACCCCCTTAAGACATTATTATCAGTGTTTTGTAGAAATAACGTTCACTTAGATTTACTCCTACTCTTCATTCTTCATTTTTATGCTTCCATCTTGGATCATTTTTCTACTGCTTAAAAAGTCTCTTAGTGTTTCTTTTAGTAAAGGTTCAGTTTTTCCTCTTAAAAATGTCTCTATTTTACTTTCATTAAAAAAAATATTTTCTTCAGGTTGTGTGGCAGTTACTTATTATCAATACTTTGAAAATGTTATATCTATGCTTCTGGATTCCATTATTTCTATTGGTAAGTCAGCTCTCAGAATTATTGTTGTTCCCTTGAAGGTAATGTCTCTTATCCTGGCTGCTTTAAATTTGTTTTGTTTTGTTTTCAGTGATTTGATTATGCTGTGCCTAGGTGTGATTTTCTTTGTATTTATACTGGCTTCATAAGATTTTAAATTATGTGATTTGATATCGGTCAGTTTTAGAAAATTTTCAAATATTGCTTCTGTCCCATTCTTTTTCTGGGTTCCAATTATATGTATGGTAGGCCCTACCATCATATCCCATCTCTCTTATATATATATATATATATATATATATATATATTTGTTTTGTTTTGTTTGTTTTCTGTTTGTTTAAACTTTTCTCTCTCTATGTTTTAAATGCTGTGCTGCATCACTCACATTCCCCAGTTAGGATTGAGAGGCTTATTTTCCCAGCTGCTGGGTGCATTGGTGCTGACAACTCTCAAGTGTTGGTCCTATCCAGGAATTTAATTCAGCTGAAGCCAGCCACCTTCCTGAAGTTCATGCCCTCTTCCTGGGAATGGCCTGCATCAAATGGCTAATCAATGCAGAGGTATAAAAGCTGGGCCCTGTTGCCCCCCTCACCGCCCCCCTCCCCCCGCCCTTGGTAAAAATCTAAAGGGCTCTCGCAGCTTGAGTATTTCCTGATGTTGGCTGAATGTATTGAGACCTGATTTTTCCTTCTGCTCAATTCTACTTCCTTCACTTTCTTTACTTCCCTCCAGATGTTTAACCCAAGAGCTCTCCTGCCCCAAATTCCTGAATTCTAATCTCTATCTTAGAGTCTTCTTCCCAAGGAATCTGACCTGCAATACTATCCTTCACTTTGTAATTTTTCTATTAATCTAGCTTGCAGTTCAGTAATCCTGTCTATGGCTATGACTGGCTGTGGTTAACAAATTCTTGAGTTTTTAAGTTTAATTATCTAATTTATAGTTCTATTTCCTTTAGGTTTTTGTTTAAAAATAAATTTCACTTATTTGGAGAAACTCTTCATCTTGTTAAGATTTAACTTGATAACCATAACATCTAGATCATCTGTGGGTTTGTTTCTGGATTTTTTTTTCTTGTTCCTTTCTGCTAACATTCTTGATAATTTTTTAAATTGAATCTTGAACAATATGAAAAACCATGAAGGTTTGGGATGAGGTCTTTTTCCTCCCAAGAGAATTTAATTTTTTTCTGGCAGACAGAAGGTAGATTACCTCAGTGCAGTTAAGCATAGATCTAACTTGAAGGTGGATTTAAGCATTTGTAGAAACCTGTTTATTTCTGGCTCACCCTTGCTCCTATGCTTAGCCCTGTAGGAGTCCTACCTAGAAACATGAGGTTTGTAACAGGCTCCTCTTTTGTGGATCCTGAATTCTGTTGTTGTTTTTTCCCAGCAAGTAAGACTGAAAGCTCTGTTTATCTTCTGAGGCTGTTATCTGATGCTTTCTGCTCAGTTCATGCTGCTTATGTGAAACAAATGCTCCAAAGGAAAAAGTATAGACCTACTGGGCTCACATCAATGATGTTGTCTTTTCTCTGATATCTTGGTCTTCAAGCCTCAGCCTCCTACATAGTTCTGTAATGTTTCAAAAGAAATCTAAAAAAGCTTTCAATTCTACTTTGTTTTTCTTGGTGAGATGATTGGTCTCCAACAACCTGCTTGCATTATTTTTTTTTAAAGATTTTATTTATTTATTTGACAGAGAGAGACACAGCAAGAGAGGGAACATAAGCAGGGGGAGTGGGAGAGGGAAAAGCAGGCTTCTTGCTGAGCAGAGAGCCCGACGTGGGGCTCGATCCCAGGACCATGGGATGATGACCTGAGCTGAAGGCAGACACTTAACGACTGAGCCACCCAGGCGTCCCTTGCAATAATTTTTAATGTTTAGGTAATCAAGATAAGTTTCTTTCAGATTTTGTTCTAATGTACAAAGGTAAATTTTTTTTTTAAATATTTTTTTTTTAAAGATTTTATTTATTTATTTGAGAGAGAGAGAATGAGAGACAGAGAGCATGAGGGGGAGGAGGGTCAGAGGGAGAAGCAGACTCCCCGCCGAGCAGGGAGCCCGATGCGGGACTCGATCCCGGGACTCCAGGATCATGACCTGAGCCGAAGGCAGTCGCTTAACCAACTGAGCCACCCAGGCGCCCCTACAAAGGTAAATTTTTAAGGGAGAATTTTTTTAAAGAGTTTTTGAGTAGAACTCTTGTACATATATACCAATATAATAAGCCAACTTATTGATAGTGTTTATATATGCATTTATTTCCAGTGCCTATTTTCCTTCCCAAAACTGACCTCAGTTGGAAATATACCATTGTATAACAAAGAATTTTAAATCTTGATTGCAGAGGCCTAATTTGACTCCCTTCAGTAGAAAGTCATAACCTCTCCTGTAATTTCCAGACCTAGCTTTATGGTAGGGAAGGTCAAGTAAAATCTTCTGGAGCTCTTTGACCATAACAAATAGTAAAAATTAAGCCATTTAACTCACCTGTGTGACTATGAAGACCTAGATGTTGGAGAGTGACAGTAGAGTATCATAAGCTTAATCAAATGGTCGCTTTAATTGCAGTTGCTATTTCTGGCCCCTGGGTTGTGATTCTTGATCTGGTTTTCATCCCTTTTCCATTACTTTATGCTCTGTGCTATACTGATTCATTTTCACATCTCGAAGTATAGCCAGTAATTCACATTTAAGATAATCAACCAAGCAAAAAATTAAAATCACTTCTAGCTGCTCTAGTTAGCATATCAAACCTCAAATCTCTAAGTGTGCCCATATCCTTACATTCAGCTGACATAATGATATCCCCACCCCCACCCCAACTTGGTCTACTCTAGTACCATCAGAATCCATTTCCTTACTTTTTTTTGCCAGCTTAGTTTTATTGTTTATCATTACAAATATGTGGTAGGTTGAAAAAAGGGCTACAAATTATTTGCTCCATTTCCATTAAAAAGTGGAATCTATTTCTCCACTTCTTGAAAATGAGCAACCAACAGAACGTGGAGAAAGCGATGTTGCTCAAGTTCTGAATTTAGGCTTCAAGAGATTTTGCAGCTTCTGCTCTCACAGTGGGAACTATTCCACTACCTTGTGAACAAACCCAAGCTAGCCTGTTGGCGAATTCGAGATCCTATGAATAGTCTGCTGCCATCCACTTAAGATCCTAGACATGTGAGTGAACTCAGATGTGAATAATTGATCCCGACCCAGACCAGAAGGACCACCCAGGCTTTCTCAGCCCAAGTTGACAATCAGACTCATGAACTAGATAAAACGGTTATTGCTTTAAGCTGCTAAGTTTTGAGTTGGTGTGTTATGTAGCGATATGGAAAATTAATTAGCAAAGTTTTGTAATTTTTTTGACATGTGAGCATTTTCCTCCTGGATTTGACTTTCTAATTGGTCTCCTGGGGAGTGCTGGGATATAATTAAAAGTCTGAAGGCAATGAGAGGTGGGATGTGTGGAACCTGAGAACATTTTGAGTAAGAGCCGTGTCAGGCAGGCTGATTTGGCTCTCAAAGGATGATTAGTAGAGTTTGGGGAATTCAGAATCCTCTTATTCCTCCCAAATGTTACCTTTCTAATTCTCATGGTTCCACTCTTTCTCAATCAGTGCTGTTTCACATAAAATACATTGTAAGACTTAATGCCCCAACCCACATGATGAAACTTTGCATCTGATTTTTATCTATTTTATCTATCTATCCATTTTATCTATATCTGTTTTATCTCTCTGGCTAGCTATATCATTCTTAAGAGATTTTTTTTTTTTTAGGGTAACCTGAGAAACTCCTATGTCTTTGTCTAAACATTTACAACACTAAGCCTGAAATTTTCTTTAAGTTCTGAAGTGTAGTTAAAAGCCTTTAATACTCAGCACTCACATTTCATACTGTACTATGGAAGAGGCCCCCATATGCCCAAATCATTTCTTCAACAGGAACTTTCCCTACATGGCTGTAAATGATAGTTTAAGTAGCTCTTTTGCCACTGCTAGTTGTGAATTATAAGTATTCCATTCTTCAATGGCAAACGGATCCTCACTCTCTTGCCTCCCAACCAAGTCAGATAACCAGTCCCAGTTAGTCAAGGTACCTCAGTGCAAGTTCAGGGGTAGATAACAGAATCCATTCAAGCTAGTTCAGGAAGAGATTGAGTTAGGGAAGTAGGTGCTTATAAAACTTTGAAAGGTGAAGACACAGTCTCTCAGGTGAGCTTCTAGGAATGACTCGCAACATGTTACTGGACAACTGGCCTACCAAGTGAGGAAGCTTGTGCCTCTGCCACCACTAGGAAGCTGGGGAAATAGGAAGCTGCCTCCATCACTGCTCATTCTAGAAACCCTCTCATCCCCCGACCTCTGCCGTGATAGGGACCAGGTCAACGGATCTTCTGCTCCTTACCTCTCAACACCCATAAACCTAGGGGTGGTGCAGAGAACCAGCTTCTTCTATGTCTGACACAGAAATGGCAATGTTTCCCAGAGGAATAGAGTTGTGCTCTATTTTTCTAGATACCCTGGAATTTGAATCTTCCAAATTTCATGCAGGTGTATCTGCTTAGCCTAAGCTATGTGACTGGCTGAACTATAAAGGAATCTGGGAAATACAGTTTTTCACTTTTCATCCTGTCTCCTGACTATGCAGAGGGTATCTGTTGCCTGATGACATCAGCATCTTCTGGAAAAAAATAGAGATGAGTGAGCTTATCTGTAGCCTGTGACACAAGGACTAAAATGCACACGATATGCTTTGTGTGAGTGCCAGTAACATGGGTAATGCTCAATTCATGCTGTTTTTTTCTTTTTAAGATTTCATTTCTTTATTAGAGAGCATGAGCTGGGGAGGGGAGCAGAGGGAGAGGGAGAAGCAAGCTCCCCACCAAGCAGGCAGCCCAACACAGGGCTTGATCCCCAGGATCCTGAGATCATGACCTAAACATCAGGATCAGATGTTTAGGATTAAGCAGGTTAAGGCAGTTGCTTAACTGACTGAGCCATGCAGGTGCCCCCATGCTGTTTTTGTTGTTGCTGGCCTGGCATTGCTCAACAAGAGGGGAAAGACAGACTCCAAGGTAGGGGCAATCTGAAGAATCAGGCCAGAGTAGAAACACGCCTTTTATATTTTCTTTTTGCCACCAGTGCTCTTATGAAAGACTTTCCCAAAATACCAATGCTGGAAGGGGATTCATTTTCAATGAGCAGCTTTTCACACTATCTCTCTCATCATTAACTCCCTTCAGCAATTACCTCAATTTCCCACTGAAAACAGTTCCACTTTCAGTCCTCGTCTTTGTTTCTCCATTCCCTGGTTTCCTCTCTTGCTTTTCTCTTCCCTCTATCTGCATTCCTGCCTTAAAAATAAGGTTTTTACATTATTAGAAACACTTTGTATTCTTTTTTTTTAGAGTCTTTGACTTCACTATTAATGAGTTAATATTTGTGAAGCATTTAAAAACAATTCCAGTCACATAGTAAGCATTATTTGAAATATTCACTTTAATTTATTGACTAACTTAATTTACGAAGAAAGGACCTACCTTAGGCATACTCCAGGGCCCACCATGCTTTATAGTGACATTCTTTTAAAACTTCAGGAATTAAACCACTTTGGCTGTGATCCAAGATGGGCCAATTGAAACCAAACCTTGCTCTTGAGAGAGGAACACTGGAGGGTGATTCAGTGTTAGTAGAGCAAAGATCCTATCCCCCATAAATGTTGTTGAGAATAAGCTGATGCTGAACATCAGGTCTAACTGCATGTGGCTAAGCGAAAATATTATAAATAAAAACAATCCAGTTGTTGTAGATGCTCAATTTTGCATTTCTTTTAACACCTGTTTTCACACTAACTTGTACTTCTGCTTAACTAGACTGGATACCGGTTTTTCAGAAGAACCCAGGAATAATTGAAAGGGAACTACACGCCTATTCATCACACACATGTTTATATTTGGGACAATTTTAATTATATCCTAAATTTTTAAAATTAAAACATGCATTTATTTAGCTAATGAAAGATATGGTTGTATTCACCTGGGCAGCAATGTGAAAGGAGGGATGTTCTACATGAGTTTCAGAAGGAGGCACATTCTGCTGTTAGATGAAATACTCTATAGATGTCAATTAGATCTAGTTGACTGACAATGTTGTTGAGTTCAATTATATTCTTACAGATCTTCCATCTGCTCTATCTGTTCATTCCTGGTAGATGGAGGTTCAAGTCTCCACCTATAATAGTGCATCCATCTATTTCTCCTTGCAGATCTATCAGTTTTTGCCTTAGGTATATTAATGCTCTTTTGTTAGGTGCATGCAGATTAAGGATTGTTATCTATTCTTGAAGAATTAACCCCTTTACCATTATATACTGCCCCTCTTTATCCCTGATAACTTTCCTTGCATTCAAGTTTGCTGTCTGAAATTAATATAGTAAATCCAGCTTTCTTTCAATTAGTGTTAATGTGGTATATCTTTCTCCATTCCTTTACTTTTAATCTATATGTCTTTACATTTATTTTTTAATTTAATTTAATTTTATTATGTTATGTTAGTCACCATACAATGTATCATTAGTTTTTGATGTAGTGTTTCATGATTGATTGATTTCGTATAACACCCAGTGCTCCATGCAGTATGTGCCCTCCTTAATACCCATCACCGGGCTAACCCATCCCCCCCACCCCCCTCCCCTCTAAAACCCTCAGTTTGTTTCTTGGAGTCCATAGTCTCTCATGGTTCATCTCCCTCTCTGGTTTCCACCCCCCTTCATTTTTGCCTTCCTTCTCCTAATGTCTTCCATGCTATTCCTTATGTTCCACAAATAAGTGAAACCATATGATAATTGACTTTCTCTGCTTGACTTATTTCATTTAGCATAATCTCCTCCAGTCCCATCCATGTTGATGTAAAAGTTGGGTATTCATCCTTTCTGATGGCTGAGTAATATTCCACATCTTCTTTATCCATTCATCTGTGGAAGGGCATCTTGGCTCTTTCCAGAGTTTGGCTATTGCAGACATTGCTGCTATGAATATTGGGGTGCATATGACCCTTTTCACTACATCTGTATCTTTGGGATAAATACCCAGGAGTGCAATTGCTGGGAACCTCCACACTGTTTTCCAAAGTGGCTGTACCAACTTGCATTCCCACCAACAGTGTAAGAGTGTTCCCCTTTCTCCACAACCTCTCCAACATTTATAGTTTCTTGCCTTGTCAATTTTTGCATTCTAACTGGTGTAAGGTGGTATCTCAACGTGGTTTTGATTTGAATTTCCCTGATGGCTAATGATGATGAATATTTTTTCATGTGTCTGTTAGTCATTTGTATGTCTTCTTCAGAAGTATCTGTTCATGTCTTCTGCCCATTTTTTGACTTGATTATTTGTTTTTTGGGTGTTGAATTTGAGAAGTTCTTTATAGATCTTGGAAATCAGCGCTTTGTCTGTAGTGTCATTTGCAAATATCTTCTCCCATTCTGTGGGTTGCCTCTTTGTTTTGTTGACTGTTTCCTTTGCTGTGCAAAGCTTTTTATCTTGACAAACTCCCAAAAGTTCATTTTCACTTTTTTTCCCTTGCCTTTGGAGACCTGTCTTGAAAGAAGTTGCTGTGGCCAATGTTGAAGAGG
>NW_028047070.1:0-9263 GCF_054177405.1 Leptonychotes weddellii
GAACTCATACAGGAATTCAGTCAAGTGGCAGGATATAAAATCAATGCACAGAAATCAGTGGCATTCCTATACACCAACAACAAGACAGAAGAAAGAGAAATTAAGGAGTCAATCCCATTTACAATTGCACCCAAAACCATAAGTGAAGTAGCCTTGGGTGTTCATCTTGCCCCACAACTTATTAAGTTACTTGACTAAGTTGCTTGACTAAGTAACTTCAGTTCCTCTGTCATAAAATGGGGATATAATAATAGTGTGTGCCTTACAAAGTTCTGGAGCAGATTAGATTTAGATAATTTAGGTAACATGCCTAGCATAGTGCCAAGTACTAAATGTTAAGCTGCCATCATCATTACTCCCAGTGTCTGGACATTCCTGCTCTCCTGAGTTCAGCCCAATAACTTAGGGATAACCCGCAGTCAAGATTTCTGAATTCATCATCATCTGCTACTGAGTCCAGACCAAAGGACTGATCTTCTCAAAGGTCAATTCATTTTGTTTCTTGCTTTTAATATTACCTGAATTCAACATTTCAGAGACATGTATTACTTGGAGTCCACCCTGGGTACATCTAGGAGATAAAATGGACAATCTGAAAAGCTCTTTCCTAATAAACTGTTAACGGATGATAATGGCTTAATGTGTCTGTCTTCCCATATAAGATATTTGTCATTTTAAGAGGAGCCTTCAATGCCTTATCCTAAGAGAGTTACTAACAATGGAATGCCTGTGTCCAAGGAAGATCATATGGGAAGACAGGGGTGAGTAATGGGATTTTTTTTCTTGCTCTTCCCATGAGCTCACACAGGAATTTGCACTAGTACAAGGGACATATATTTGTTTGCCTACACAGCTTGCCTTTTCATTGTGAAGGAATAGAATTCATGTCTTCCTTTGGGGAACTACTCTTTCCTGACTTGGTAGGACTACCAAGCTCAGGGTCCTGGGGAGCTTATCTGATTTTGGTCATGAGGACCAGGTAAGCCTGAGCAATCATCTTTGTATTCACTTGTAGATCAAAGCAGAGATGAGAGATGGAATGAATGAGAGACATTTTTTTTTAACATTTTATTTATTTATTTATTTGAGAGAGAGAGAGAGATAGCAAGAGAGAGCATGAGCAGGGGGAAGGGCAGAGGGAGAGGTAGAAGCAGGCTCCCCACTGAGCAGGGAGTGGACATGGGGCTGGATCCCAGGACCTCAGGACTATGACCTGAGCTGAAGGCAGATGCTTAACCGACTGAGCTACACTGGCACCCCAGAGAGACACATTTTTGCTGACATCTTTTGAGCACCTAGGTACAGAGATGCCTGATCTAGCTAGCCATGGGCTATTTAGTTCCTTGACACAATAGCACTTGACTTCTGACCCATATCCTCAGACTATTTTTCTCCTTTACTTAAATGGGTTTGAGGGATTCATATTACAGACAAGTAAAAGAGTTTTAATTAATACAATTGTGTACAAATGTGTCTCTGGTTGAGGGGTGAAGACTTACAAAAATCTATTATCACCATTGAACAGAGAACTTACAGTTTAAGCTATATTGATCATAAGCCAATAACATAAAAAAATAAACATAGACCTTATCAACGTTTCTCCACTGCACACAAACCCTTTGATGGTTCTGCTTGCTTTCTGATAACATACAGTCCTCCTTGAATCAGACTCAAGCTTTAGTTCCTACATTAATCATTCTCCAGATGCCCACCCAGTTTCCTGCACTTCCAAATCCATGAAGCTCCATAGGTCTGTCATGTCAGTTCCTGACTTGTCATTTTGTTGATTAGAAGTTTAAAAGCTTGGGTTCTGCCCTTCCAGAGATTTGATTTTACCACCTCCTTGGCCTTGAGCAAGTGGCCAAAAGTATCTACTCTTCAATTTTTTTCAACAAAATAGTGTGGGAAATAATAGTACCTAGCATTGTTGTATGATTTAAATGATAGTGGATTAAGGTTCCTGGCCCATACTAAGTTCTCAATGACTATTAGCCATTTTTATTGCTATGACTTTATCCCTTCGGCATGTAGCACACAGCCTTCATGTAATAGTATCTAAATAAGTATTTTGTTGTATTTATAAGTAAATAGATCCTCAGCTTTGAAAAATTGTTCAATGCATATTCTTCTCTACTGCATAGGAAATTCCTTGTTTTATGGAGGCAGAGCAATAATGGTCAAGACAGTGGGGGGACTATGAAGCCAGTCAAACAGGTTTTAAGGTTAGCTATGCTATTTTTTCTTTATGAGACATGGGCAAGTCACCTACTTTCTGGGAGCCTCCATTTCCTCACCTATATTTGGTGACACTGAGAGTACATACTCATAGGGTTGTTGAGAGGATTAATTGCATGAACTAATAACCTCCCTCTCCTCCTCCCTCTTGGTGACAACACTCACCCCTACTCTAAGTGCTTTGTCTGGGCTTACTTATGCAGAGAATCACCTAGCCCAGTATTCCTGGTGCATTTTGATAGCATAAAAAGGTCAGGATGAATGAAGCCATCCATTCGAGCACACAGCCAGAGTACCCTGAATTCCTTTGTCGAGAAAGAACAAATTTTCAACGTAGCCCATTGTCAATTAAATGTGCAGCTTCCTGTGGAAAGTGCATTATAGACATTAGGGTTGGGGAATACTGAGAAAAATAACTCATACCATTTTTCAAAGACTCCAGCCATGTGCTTCAGTTTCAAAAGAGTTGCTACTGAGTAAGTGATTGATTGTGCCTGGTGAAATAAGACTAGTCCCTAGCAATTTACTTCCATTTGTATGATACCACACTTCTTAGTATAGTGTAGTCTATACTACACTATATTTTCAAAACTCACATGGCATTAAAGTGGATAAACTCCATCGGCAAGCAGTCTATGAGATCTTGGTGACTAAAACCTAGCCTATTTTTCAGCCCAGTAAGCAGGCAGTGAAGATAATGATGAGGTCAGTGGGGGTGTTCATCGATTTCTTTTAAGAAGCACAAGATTCTAGAGAAAATCTGACAAGGGCACTTCAATTTTCATGAATGCCTAACCCACTGTAGCCAAATTAACCAACAGAGATAATCTGGAGATTTATTAAATTTATTGGATTGATTAATCCAACACAACATTGGAAAATTAAAATGAAAGCATTTCACAAAATTTTGTTTAAATTTTACATCTATTCATGGAAGTTTGTTTAGCTGTGAAGACAGGAAATTTAATGTAGTCATTAAGAACATGAGCTTTAAAGTCAGAGTGCTTGGGTTTGAAAGCCTCCTCTACTGGTTTCTCGCTGTGTGGTTTATCCCCCATGCGTCAGTTTCAGAGTCTGTTAAATGAAGGTAATAATAACTCTTAGTGATGTTGAGACATTAACTCTATCTAGTATAGTAGCTGGCACTTGGTGGAGGGCTCAATACATGTTGGCCATTATTATTTCAAATTAAGGATTTAATAGCCAAGGCCTGATTATTATGAAACACTAGGTTATTAGGTACTCATTCTCGAGGCCGTCACACACTGCCCACGTGATGTTAACGTAAGGTTATAGACTCCACAGGTCAGCCTCAGGGATCCCAAAAATAGATTTTAGTGGAATTATCAAATATAAGGGAACATAGGAGATGTCTCCACTTAGGAAATCATTATGCATGCTAATCAAGAGACGTCTTCCATGTCCCTCATGGTCTCCCATTAGTCAATTCATGTCCCTCCTCAGGGAAAGTAATTAGAGCAAGAGAACTGCAGGCAATTTTTCAAACTTGTCCTTTATTCCTATTGTAGATAGTGGCATCCATTGAATGTGAGCATTCTGGAAGAAATCTCATGCATTCGGCACTGTTTGGGTTCCGTGTGAATATCTTGTAAAAGCTTTTCTCTGTGCTCACTTACTTTGTGCATCTTCCCATTGTCATCCTTTGTGTCTGGCCTGCCTGCATTAACATAAAATGATGGACCTTTCTTAACTCTAAACTAAACTTCCAGGCTCATTACTATGTATGAGGTCTGATTTTACTCCAATTTAGCATTAATAGTCTAATTTGTAGACTCCCCAACTGAACAGCAACATTTTAAATGACCATTTTCTTTGCAATGTGCCATTCCTTCTATTTTCATGTATATGCCAACATCAGTACCAACTGGTAACAAAGGGACTTAATCCCTTATCTGCATCACGAAAGAAGCCTGGAATAGCCTATATCGGCTTTGGCCAAGTCTCAGCAATTCGCCTTTGGAAACCACTGTCTCTCATTTAAAGGCTATTTTACTGCCCTCTGAGCTAGGCTTCCAGGGAGCAGTAGAAAATAGGGCAACGAGTGACCTTGAAAATGACCAGATAATGTGAGATTGTTGCCAATATTTTCTTTCACTTTTGAGAAAACAGCCTTGCTGTCTATGTGGACAACGCAAGAGATGAGGTGTAGCACAATTATTGTATGAAAGCCAGTCAGTGCAATGCCTGGTTTCTGTTCCCAGAATATCTTTTAGAGCCAGTTAGGGTTTAGGTCAAAGAATGGGAAGAGAGCATTTCATGCGGTGCAGTTTTCAACATTACTCTTTATTTTTGTCATTCCGGATGGAAGAGCTTCCAGATTCAATGTCTGCCATCACTCTTTTCTGTAAAATGAAATTTCACATGGAAGGAGTGAAACATTCTTTTTTTGTTTGTTTTTTCTTTAAATCAAAAGTAAAGAGATAAAAGCAACTAAACACTGTTAGGACACAAAATGGTTTCCGAAGAATTCAGCTTGAGGGTTTGAAGCTGGGACCTGTCATCACAGTGGAGGAGATGTATGAACAGAATCTCTTTGCCGTGTATTTTAATTGAACATTTTGGAAACAATGTCAAAAAGCAAAAATAAAAGTGAACACAAAAGCAAACTGAAGTACTGTATAACTCCCTGGCAAAGAATTCTAGTTTTGAGGTTGTTAAAGCAGCTTCCTTAGAGTTACCCTCCCCTCAAATCCTCCCTTCCATCAAAAGGAAAACAGAACAAAACAGAAAACAAGAGAGCAGGATAAAGAGCTCCCAGGGTCCTGCAGCAAACACCTAAGTCTTCAATTTTTTTTTTTTTCAATCCGCCTCCCCTACTCTTCAGCTCCTGAATCTCCTTCTTCAGAACCAGCAGCGTTATTCATTTATTCTTTTATATTCCATGTAAGGGGACTTTATTCATGTTCCCTTCTGTCACTGGAACAAAGCATTTTATTCCTATTCTCTTAACAACAGCACATCTGTTTTCAGGGTAGCCAGAGACAAAAAAGATGACTTCTACCTTCTGAATTTCATAAATGATGAAACACAGAATGTATCTAAGTGTATCAGTGAGACTTGAGAAGAGAGAAGAGCTTCACAGAAAGAAAGGAAAGGCACATGGCGTTGGCAGTGGGGTTACCATCTGGTTTTGTGCTGTGGTTTACCTTCAGCAGGACGACCCACAGCCCTTGGGCACCTACTGGGCCCCTGGCTGGAGCAGCGGTGTGGGATCTTGGTTCGAACCCTGTGTAGGGGAGCTTGTCACAAGATCTTTATGTGACAGGCAAATGCAAGGAAAACGAGTGGGAGACTTTATCACAGGCATTTGTGATCTTATTCATCTTTAGCATCAGAGATGGATTAAGAGGGCTGCTGCAGTCTGATAGGATTCTGAGCATAGTTAATGCCTCCTGATTAGATGAGGCATCCTTTAACCAGAGCGCCACACTGAAAGGAGAAGGAGGGCCATATTCTTGGCAGCTGGGAGCCCTCTCAAAGGAATATCTCCACTAATCGGAACATGACTCAGCCTGTTCTGAAATGAAATTGGAGAGGAGGGAAATGAAAGGAGAAAACACAACCACCAAACCTACAGATTGTCCCAGGCTCTCTTAGTGCACATTCTCATCCTGAGGCCTCACCTCATGGTCCTGACGGAGGATTCCAGAATCCTTTCTTTTTCTTGATATTTTAAATAAATGCTCCTAACAAAAAACCCATTCTTTCCCCTCTTGTTTTTTCATATCTTGTTCAATTTTACTGTCATGCGTCCCTCCGAAACGAGCTTGTCAGTAGTTCCTGGCACTCCCACACACCTGGAAGACTCGGGAACCTGTAGTCCCCAGGAGAAGGAAGACAAAGCTGGTTTAAGATGCTAGTGTATCCAGACATTTTTCCTTCTTTTTCCCCTTGAGAGAGATCAAAATCCTCTCTTGACTCAGTGACAGTGTCTTTTGTGTGCAGAAAAGAGAGAGAGGCTTTTATAGATTGTCATTTTCCCTGGCAAGACATTGTTTTGCATGTAGGAAGTAAAGCTGCCTTCTTCATGGGTTTCAGTGATGTTCTCTAAAAACACAAACAAGCTAATGAAACAAATTTCCACCCCAGTCTAGCAGAATATGCCAGGCATCTATCGTTTTACCTCCTCTTAACTGCCTTACAAGCAGATATGTAGAAAGTTATAGAAAAAGAGATTTCTATTGGCAACACTGTTTCCAAGTTAATGTCAAGAGATTAGGAGACTTTAAGAACTCTGGGAAGCCAGAGGCAAGAATCACAGGGAAGAAATACCATTCTCTGTCTCAGTTTCTCTGCAGGGGAGGGGCCCAGTTAAAAGCTGAGTATTTACAAATTGCAAAGTCTGTAGGAGCCTAATTATCTTACCTGAAGTATCAATTAGCAAGAGCTAGAGTAGGAGGAGAGAAACTCATTTGTCTAGAAGACCCTGGACGGGGTGCATCCCTCCTCCTGTGTCTGACTGCTGCTTTTCCCCACAAGCGGCCACAGTGTGGCTTTGTGTGTTCTGATCCCCAGTGAAGACCACTTACACTGCAGCCTGCATTTTAGCTGAGTGTTGTTGTACTGTTACACCACATGCTCTTTTTACACTTTCGTTTGTGTCATTCAAAAGGTCAGAGGTCCCTTCAATCCTGGATACGTGTTTGGCTGTGGTAGGTGCTTTTCTTGTTTGATAAACAGTCCAGCAACTACCCTTCAAAGAAGGGTGTGGTGGGGGGTGGGGGGGAGGACTGAGTTGAGCAGGCATGATGCCCCTCTTTTAGCTCCAAAACACATAGGAATTCCAGACTAAGTTGTCAGAATGGGCCATTCATCGCATATTACTTTTTTAATGGGTAGAATGTTTTCAAAAACCATCTAAGGTTTACAGAAAAATAAGTGGAAAGTACAGAGAATTCCCTCTAAAAATCACATCTTCTGTTTTATGTATTCTTTTTTTATTTTTTTATTTTTTATTTATTTTTTTTATTTATTTATTTTTTTATTCATGAGAGACAGAGCGAGAGAGAAAGGCAGAAGGAGAAGCAGGCTCCCAAGGAGCAGGGAGCCCGATGCGGGACTCGATCCCAGGACCCTGAGATCATGACCTGAGCCGAAGGCAGACGCTTAACCATCTGAGCCACCCAGGCGCCCTGTTTTATGTATTCTGATGCTTTGGCATCTGAGAGCTTGCTGACCCTGGAGGGACTGTCCTTTTGAGGACCGGCCAATTTTACAGGTAGTAAACAACTCATCCATGAGTGTGCCTTCCAAACACAAAGCAACCAATTCAGGGTCCACACCTCCCAACCACCACCTCTGTGGGGCTTTCACACTCTGGACCCCATGCCACGTGGCCTCATCACATGGATAAGTAGGACAGCCCTATGCCCCAGAGTCCGCTAGCCCATTCAGACTAGCCAATGCCAAGCCTGCTGTCCCTGCCTCACCTTTTCCTTCGTATGGAAGCCACAACAGAGGCTCCTGCTCACAGTTCCTCCCTCCCCCTGCCTCCCGGGATCCCAGTGCTTCCCTGCGTGGCTCCTGTGGTGTGGTGACCCTCTCCTCTTGGGAACTGTGAGTAACAAATGATAGTTCAATGGCAGCTGTCTTCTGGTCTATTGGTCTTGCTACGTGTAAGTAATAATAAAATCTACATTTTAAAACATTTCCCCATACCCCATCAGTACCCCCAATTTTGCCTATTATTAACATTTTGCATCAGTGTAGGACATCTGTTATGATTGATGAGCTAATATTGATACTACGATAGTCCATAGTTTACCTTATGGTTCACTCTTCCTGCTGGGCATTCTGTCGGTTTGGACAAATGTATAATAACATGAACTATCATAGGATTATACAGAGCACTTTCATTGCCCTAAAAACATGTGTGTGCACGTGTATAGAAGGGTGAGCTGTGAGGGGATGCATTGCCTTCCACTTCAGCTCTATATTATTTATTCAGTATAGGTCTTCCAAGTGCTTTTGGAGTGGCTTACATTATAAAGCCTGCCTACAAGAAGGCAGTTAAGCCAGCAGATGAAAGTAGCAAGTCTCAGAAAGCTTGGGCATCTGGTGGTCACTGGAGCCTCTGTGCATTCTCTTCCAGCCACAGCCCTTCGTTAGGGCTGGCCCTTAATAAGATTAGGATGCTGTCAGAAGGTGTGTGTGTGGCCACACCAAAGACCTTCTCTTCCTTTGAGTCTGAGAGTTCGGACTCCTGATTTCATAGACAGTTACCAATAAGCTCATGCCCCATCTGAACTTTCTCCAGTAAGCTCCTCTCAGGAAAGCTAACTTCACTCAGTATCAGGGACTGATGGCTGATCTGGTATAAGTATATCCCTTCAAAGGGTTGGCGGTTTCATCTCACCGAATGAACTTCTAATGTAAAATCATACCCCATGGCAGGTGATAATTGCCCTCTTGTAGTTTCGCAAATCCCCTCACAGAAGTGGACATCTACTCTGTCCACCTGACTGAAAGGTAAGTCCTGCGATTTGGACGGTGGTAACAGATTCAAATGGCTCAAGCACTTTATTCTTTCACAAGTTGTGGAGAGTTGTTCCCTAGTGAGAATCCAATTCAGTTTTATTTTTTGAGGTAAGTAGGGTATATGGAGTCACTCTGAGAGAGAACACATATTCCTTTGAAAATGACTGCCTTACTACAAAACATCTTTGCAGAGACTACTGGATGATACAATTTCCCTTTTATCATGATGAGCACATCTGAGCAATTATATTCCTCCCTCCCTCCCTCCCTCCTTCCCTCCCTCCTTCCCTCCCTCCCTGTCTTCCTTCCTTCCTTCCTTCCTTCCTCCCTTCCTTCCTTCTTCCCTTCCTTCCTTCCTTTTTCTTCCTTCATTCTGCCTGCCTGCCTATCTGCCTGCCTCCTTCCCTCGCTCCCTTCCTCCCTCCCTCCCTCCCTTCCTTCCTCCCTTCCTTCCTCCCTTCCTCCCTCCCTCCCTTCCTTCCTTCCTTCCTCCCTCCCTTCCTTCCTTCCTTCCTCCCTTCCTCCCTCCC
>NW_028047071.1:0-424 GCF_054177405.1 Leptonychotes weddellii
AATGATTGCCTTCTAAATGGCCGTTAAGAAAAGCTATCATTAGGGCGCCTGGGTGGCTCAGTTGGTTAAGCGACTGCCTTCGGCTCAGGTCATGATCCTGGAGTCCCGGGATCGAGTCCCGCATCGGGCTCCCTGCTCGGCAGGGAGTCTGCTTCTCCCTCTGACCCTCCTCCCTCTCATGCTCTCTGTATCTCATTCTGTCTCAAATAAATAAATAAAATCTTTAAAAAAAAAAAAAGAAAGAAAAGCTATCATTAAAAAGATGTATTTTTTTTACCATAGAGACCTACTTTTGTTTTTACTTTTTTATTTTGAAATAATTATATTTTCACATCCCCTAGAAAGATACTACAGAGAGGTCCTCGTACCCATCACTCAATTTTTCGCAATGGCTTTGTCTTACATAATTATCGTATAGTATCAA
>NW_028047072.1:0-424 GCF_054177405.1 Leptonychotes weddellii
AAAAAATTTTTTTTAAAGATTTCTTTAAGGGACACCTTGGTGGCTCAGTGGGTTAAGCATCTGCCCTCAGCTCAGGTCATGATCCCAGGGTCCTGGAATTGAGTCCCACATTGGGCTCCTTGCTCAGCAGGAAGCCTGTTTCTCCCTCTGCCTGCCGCTCCCCCTGCTTGTGCTCTCTTTCTGACAAATGAATGAATGAATGGAATCTTAAAAAAAAAAAAAAAGAGGGGCGCCTGGGTGGCTCAGTTGGTTAAGCGACTGCCTTCGGCTCAGGTCATGATCCTGGAGTCCCGGGATCGAGTCCCGCATCGGGCTCCCTGCTCGGCAGGGAGTCTGCTTCTCCCTCTGACCTTCCTCCCTCTCATGCTCTCTGTCTCTCATTCTCTCTCTCTCAAATAAATAAATAAAATCTTTAAAAAAAAAA
>NW_028047073.1:0-424 GCF_054177405.1 Leptonychotes weddellii
AATTATACCTCATGGGGCGCCTGGGTGGCTCAGTCGGTTAAGCGGCTGCCTTCGGCTCAGGTCATGATCCTGGAGTCCCGGGATCGAGTCCCGCATCAGGCTCCCTGCTCAGCGGGGAGTCTGCTTCTCCCTCTGACCCTCCCCCCTCTCATGCTCTCTCTATCTCATTCTCTCTCTCAAATAAATAAATAAAATCTTTTAAAAAAAAAAAGAATCTTTCTTTAAAAAAAAAAAAAAAAAAGAAAATTATACCTCAATAAGAAATAAAAAAAATTTAATACTATTTTAAAAATCAGCTTTAGCAAGAGGAAAGATACAAGTTTATACACAAAAGAGACTACTCAATCATTGTAGAAACCAATTATTATTTTTTTTTTTAAAGATTTTATTTATTTATTTGACATAGAGAGGTAGAGGCACAGCG
>NW_028047074.1:0-424 GCF_054177405.1 Leptonychotes weddellii
TGGCCACATACATGCGAATCTATAAAAAAGGTGATATTGTGGACATCAAGGGAATGGGCACTGTTCAAAAAGGAATGCCCCACAAATGTTACCATGGCAAAACTGGAAGAGTCTACAATGTTACTCAGCATGCTGTTGGCATTGTTGTAAACAAACAAGTTAAGGGCAAGATTCTTGCCAAGAGAATTAATGTACGCATGGAGCATATTAAACATTCAAAGAGCAGAGACAGCTTCCTGAAGCGTGTGAAGGAAAATGACCAGAAAAAGAAGGAAGCCAAAGAGAAAGGTACTTGGGTTCAACTGAAGCGCCAGCCTGCCCCACCCAGAGAAGCACACTTTGTGAGAACTAATGGAAAGGAGCCCGAACTGCTGGAACCCATTCCCTATGAATTCATGGCATGATAAATGTAAAGAAAATAAAA
>NW_028047075.1:0-424 GCF_054177405.1 Leptonychotes weddellii
AAGGATGAGTGGGTGGGAGGGTGGGAGGAATGTGGGGTCTCTGGTCAAAGCTGAAGTTAAATGATGCAGGGAGGTCTGGAGTGCTGTCGTAATTCAGGTAATTTAATGGACACTGCCAGGAATTGAATAGGGCTTGAGACTAGGATGCAAGAGTGAGCAGAGTCCTGATAGTGATGGGCTTTACAAGTCTGCTAGCCATGATAAGGAGCCATAGGCATTGTCATGAAGGCGTTGGGAAGTCACTGAAAGGTATCCGACTTGGAAGACCTTTGGTCACTGTGTGCTGTCAACGTTACTCTGGCAGCATTGTGAAACATGAAATGAATGAGAGGTGGTGAGGTAGGTAAGGGGGCCTGTTCAGAGATGCTGGTAGCACTCTAGAGAAGAAATGGCAGTGGTTTGAACTGGAGGGAAAGGTAGAATT
>NW_028047076.1:0-424 GCF_054177405.1 Leptonychotes weddellii
AATGAGGTGCTACTGGCTTTAAAAAAGAGAGGCCAGGAATGCTACCATATTGCCCACAATGCACAGGACAGCTCCCACCTCTCTTCTCCAACAAAGCATTATTTGGCTTATTATGCCAATAGAAATTATGTTAAAAAGACAATGCCTTCTGGTAATATGCTAGATAAGTAGTATGTAAATGACGATACTGGTATTAAGTGTATGTGGCGGTGGGAGCCTGTGTACGTTTCCTCCTGATTGCTTTACTTTTTCTCAGGGGCATAAGAAGCAAGATCATCATCTAGCAGTGAGATTGGGAAAGATGAGAGAGGTTTGAAATGAGAAAATAATTTACAAATTAATCTTATATGAGAGAAAGAAAGTGATGGATTATGGAAGAATAGGGGACTTCTATGGCAACTTGATTTTCAAGGTCATAGTTTTA
>NW_028047077.1:0-424 GCF_054177405.1 Leptonychotes weddellii
ACTTGGCTTCTGTGGACTATGTTTCTTCTGCTCACCTAAACTGTGGACTCCTTGAGAGCAGCATAATACACCAAATCCTGGGCGCCTGGGTGGCCCAGATGGTTAAGCGGCTGCCTTCGGCTCAGGTCATGATCCCAGGGTCCTGGGATCGAGTCCCACATCGGGCTCCCGGCTCAGCGGGGAGCCTGCTTCTCCCTCTGACCCTCTCCCCTCTCATGCTGTTTCTCTCTTGCTCGCTCTCTAAAAAATAAATAAAATCTTTAAAAAAAAAAAAAAGATCTTTAACAAAATTAAAAAAATAAAATAGAAAATGTAATAAATTAAAAAAAAAAAACAAAAAAAACCCCACCAAATTCTTTCCAGGGCTACCACTGTCCCAAACACTGATGGCACAGGGTGGCAGGGTCCATGGGCACAGGTGACA
>NW_028047078.1:0-424 GCF_054177405.1 Leptonychotes weddellii
ACAAACCAATTATAAGATGATATCTGTGAGACAAGCAGGAAAATTTGAATACTGACAAGTATTAGATAATATTAAAAGAATTATTATTAAATTTTAAGTATGATAACAGTGGATCGTGGATCACCACATCAAAAACCAATGATGTATTGTATGGTGACTAACATAACATAATAAAATTAAAAAAGAAAAAAGAAAGAAATTTTAAGTATGATAATGAGATTTTGATTATGTTTAAAAATAATTTTTTTAAGAGAAGAGAGAGAGAGCACAAGCGGGGGACAGTGGGCAGAAGGAGAGGGAGAGAGAGAATCTTAAGCAGGCTCGGCCAAGCACGGAGCCCAACATGGGGCTCGATCTCACAACCCTGAGATCATGACCTGAGTCGAAATCAAGAGTTGGATGTTTAACCAGCTGAGTCACCCAG
>NW_028047079.1:0-424 GCF_054177405.1 Leptonychotes weddellii
CCATAATGCTTTAAAACTGGAACTCAATCACAAGAAAAAATTTGGCAGAAACTCAAACAGTTGGAAGCTAAAGACCACTCTGCTCAAGAAAGTTTGGGTCAACCAGGAAATCAAAGAAGAACTTACACAATTCATGGAAACCAATGAGAATGAAAACACATCGGTCCAAAACCTATGGGATACAGCAAAGACGGCCCTACGGGGGAAATACATAGCCATCCAAGTCTCACTCAAAAAAATAGAAAGATCCCGAATTCACCAACTAACTTTACACCTTAAAGAACTAGAGAAAAAGCAACAAACGATTCCTAAGCTACGCATTAGAAGAGAGATAATTAAGATTAGAGCAGTGATTAATCGGTTAGAAACCAGAAACACAGTAGATCAGATCAACAAAACTAGAAGTTGGTCCTTTAAAGAATTA
>NW_028047080.1:0-424 GCF_054177405.1 Leptonychotes weddellii
GATAGTATAATGGTGAAGGACAAGAAGGCCAGAATACCTTGAGATGCCAAGGCATCTTAACTTAAAGGTTCAGATGGAAAATAATAAAGCATTACATGAAAATTAAAATGGTTTTAATTTCAGGCACACCTAGTAAATCTGCATTAACAGAAATTGAAAGGAATTGGTAAACTTATCTTAAACTGAAGAAAAATCATCTTTTGTTGAAGAAAATATCAATAAGGGCTTATTCCCTTTGGCACATGTAAGGACTTCCTAGTAGTTTTGTTTTTGTTTGTGATGACAGTGATTATCTAGTCTAACCCTCTCTTCTTATAGATGAAGAAACCAAGGCTTCAGGGGATAAAATAATTTGTGATCACAATACTAAGTTAGGGACAGATAAGGGTAATGTGTGTAAATCAAATTGACTTCATAGTTCTAA
>NW_028047081.1:0-9263 GCF_054177405.1 Leptonychotes weddellii
TTCAGAGAGTTGTTGCTATTCCTTTCTTCGATCTCCTGTTGAGTTTGTAGGTGTTCAGAATGGTTTGATCCCTATCCAGCTGAATTCCTGAGAGGAGACGAAATCCAGGTCTCCTACTCCTCCGCCATCTTGCTCCGCCCCCCTGCCTGTAATTCCTGATAGATTCAGTTGTAGGCTCTTGATTTGATTATTTAGTACGAATATCTGCAGCACTGACACATTCAAGAGAAGTGCTGATATTGGACCCTGACCTTGGTGCTCAGTTTCATTGCTTATTAGAATTATTAGTGTAAATTGAACACTTAGGGGAAAAAAATAAAATTTCTTACAGTGCTATTCTAAAATTCCTTTTTTTCCTCCTAGCCAAGGTCCACTTGAGAAATTAGTCTCTTCTTGCCTGTGATTTCCAATACATCTGCAATAGAACACTACCAAGTGTAAAATAAGTACATTTTCCCCTATTTTCCGGGTGCATTGTTGCATAGCCTCCCGATTGCAACCGGGAGACTGTCCATACTCTAAAATATACATGACTCCGGTTCTACTACCCAAATAGTAAGAACCTTTCCAAGATTCCTAATGATGAAATAATATACTCAAGTAACAGCAGGTGTCTGTTTAAAGTCATGAGTCCAATTCTTTATTATTGTCCTGTCATGACACGGCAGAAGGATACTTTTGCTGTATTAAAGAACAGTAGCGGGGCGCCTGGGTAGCTCAGATGGTTAAGCCTCTGCCTTCAGCTCAGGTCATGATTCCAGGGTCCTGGGATCGAGCCCCACATCGGGCTCCTGGCTCAGCGGGGAGCCTGCTTCTCCCTCTCCCTCTGCCTCTCCCCCTGCTCATGCTCTCTCTCTCTGTGTATATCTGTGTCTCAAATGAATAAAATCTTTAAAAAAAAAAAAAAACAGTAGCTGTACTAAGAGGGAAATCAGATTGAGTCTTGCAGGAATACTTATTAGCTGTGATCAAATAAGTTAATATGACCGGGCCCGGGAACTTTGGGAAAGATACATCTTACCGTCTATCTCAACGTCTAAATTAAATTTAATCAATCAGAATTTAGGTCAGAAGTGTGTTCTTGACATCCATGTGTGGAACACTGAGCAATCAGCCAACTGCACTGTGGTGTGCTCACACTGACTTTTCCCCAAGAATTTGAAGGCAGCCTATTGTGACCAATATCTATTGTCTTCTCTAGAGTGTGAATTCTTTGTTTCCAGGGTGGCCTTCGTGTATGCTTTGATGAATTTTCTTTGTTTTGACTCCAGCAGCAGTGTGCATTTTTCTTCCTTTTTGATTCTTCCTTGCTAAAGAGAAAATAAACCCATCCTTAACTTTTTAAATGCAAATTGGCTATTGTTATTCAACTGAACTCATAAAATTAGAGCAGCAATGGGAAATTTTCTGATGGATGCTATCTAAATGATTGCTATTATTGAATGCCTTAAATTTTATGTTAAATGGGAATGGCATGCTATCAAACTCTTTTGCTATTTTTAGTGTTTATGGATAGATAAGCTCAAAAAAGAAAAAGAAAGTTATTTTTTCTTTGTAACTTATAATAAAATAAAACCAGATTGTTTTGGCAGTTTTACTGTCCATTCATTTTTTAGTCTATGTTGTCTAAAAACAAAATGAAACAGAACAAAAGAAAAACCTTCTCATCTCCACATATTCAAGATTTATCTTTACAGGGTTTTAGGCCAGTTATTCTTTATGAATCTTCCAAAGTTTATTGTCTATATCCTACTATTTTTGAGAGGGAAATTTATTAATACTTTTTCTAACATAGTTCTTTAATAATATCTGTCCTCAAACTAATCAGCAGAATGTTACTTTTTTTAACAACAATAACAAAAAATGCAGACAAAACTATTATCAAAATAACCTGTTTAGCTAATCACACTTTAGTTGGAAACTTCGTAGTTGTCTAAAGTACATTGAGTATAATTTGTAGCTTGGCCATAGGTATACAGTAGGATTAACCAGCTTACAAACAGATTTGAAACCATCTGAGCATAGCATTGTTTTTACCAAATCACAAACGCTGCAAATTAATTCCTGTGAGGCACAGAAGTAATAAAAAGAATAAATGTCCCTGGTGTAGGTTATCAGCAAAGCTTCTTAACTCCACTTGGAGAACACATTCTAAATCTACTGGACTTCATATTTCCACTACTTCTCACTTAGTTCAAAGCATTCCATCTCTCTTCCACTACTGCCTTCCCTCTTGCTCTATGTCTATTCCTAAGGAATGAATTTCAGAAGTCTTTTACAATCCTGTATCCTCAGTGTTTAGACCAATGTCTTGTACCAGGATGAGTTTATTAGACTGAATCATGGTGACACAATAGATTACTCCTTTTTCCTTCAACCCTCTCTTGAGAATACTCTACAGTTTCTTGTCATTGGGGGGCAGTTTTTCTATTTTGCCCTTTCTAGTCTTTTATCAAAGACTAGATAGTTGCTCCTCTTTTGTCTAGTTTTTCATGTTGGAATGTGCCCAGGTTCAGAAGGTGATCTTCCTCTTTTCTCCTTATCCTTGGGTGAACTCATCCAGTCCCATGGCTTCATAGACCACTTATGGTAGCTGAATAATGGCTTCTTAAAGATGGCCAATTCTAATCCCCAAAATATTTGAATATGTTACCCTCCTTGGCAAGTAGGATTTTGCTGATGTGGCTAAGTTAAGGGTCTTGAGATGGGAGGAGTATCTTGGATTGTCCATATCAGCCCAATGTAATCATAAGGATCCTTAGGAGAGGGAGGCAAGAAGGTGACAAGCAGTTGATAGAAGCATAGGAACAAAGGCTGGAGTGAAACACTTTGCAGCAGGAAGAGAGGGCCATCACCCGGAACAGGCAAAGAAACAGATTGTCCCGGAGCCTCCAGATGGAACACCCTACTGACATCTTGATTTTAGCCCCATAAAACTCATTTTAGATTTTTGACCTCTAGAATTGTAGAAAACAAACTTATGTTGATTTAAGCTACAAAGTTTGTGGTAAAAGTTTGTGTTATATTTTCAGCTCAAATCACACCCCAGATATGTAGATTCATATATTTAACAGTCTGTGCAACTTCTTCACTCAGGTTTCTGAGAGAATCTTCAAACTTTCAACAAAACCCACCCCACCCACATTATTATACTTCAGTCACACCATCCTTTCCTTGCCCCTAGCATACCCAATTCCCCTTATTTGATTCATTTCCCATTTTTACTATAATATTTATCAATACATCCAAAACTAAACTTCTAATCTTTTTCTCCAAACCTATTCCATGTGAGTTTTACTTGTCTTGGTTGATTGCAAATCCATTCTTCCTGTTCCTCAAACCAAAACAATGGACTCCCTCTCTTTCTCTTCCCCTCCACATCCATTTTTTTTTTAAAGGAAATTGTATATCCTTCTACTTTCCAAACATATCTAGGGACCACAGATTCCCTAGTCCCCCTCACTGTTACAGCTCAGAATTGCCATTCTCCTGGCTTGTCTCGATTATTTCAATAGTGATTTAGTTTTCCAGTACTTCCAATCTTGCCTCTCCTAAAGTGTTAACACAAGAGCCACAGTAATCCTTAAATAATGCAGCACAAGTCATGTCATTCCTCAGCTTAAAGTCTCAGTGGGACCCCATTTCTCTTCAACTCAAAGTCCAAGAAATACCGTGATTTGCAAGATATTTAATGATCAACCTTGCCCCATCTTTCCCAGTTAGTTTCCCTTGTCTCTTCCTCATACCACCACTTCAGCACATGGTCCCCTTTGTTCCTTGAACAATCACATTCCCTCTGTAGGTGTTTTGCACTGGCTGTTGCCTCAGCTTACAATTCTATCTCTCTTCATATCCTCATGGAAAATCTCTCAATTCTTGTGTGTGTGTGCATGTCTGTGTTTCAACAAAACCCACCCCACCCACATTATTCAACTTCAGTCACACCATCCCTTCCTTGCCCCAGCACTCCCAATTCCCTTTGACTCATTTCCCATTTTCCCTATAATATTTATCACCTTTAAACAATGTTTTATTATGCATATTATTCATTTTTCCCCCTGGGGGAAATAAATAAAACAATCAATAAATATTTGTGAATGAATGAATCCCCCTTCTTTTCTTTCTGATGAGTTATGTTCTATTATAAATTTAGTATAAAAGCAGATTTATTATCTTATAGCCACAATTCTGTTTTTAATAATAAATGTATATACAGCTCTAAAATGATTCTCTTAAATCTTTCCCATATTGTTTCAGAATGATTTTCTAAGTGATGTCAGCAAAATGTCTGAGTATGACATTCCCTGCATGTAATCCCTCCCCCAACAAAAATAAATTAGCATATATCCATCGACAAAAGTGCCTTTGTGGGTTTGGGATCCAGGTAGGATATTGTGAAACCATAGCACAGTCCAGGACTGAGGAGAGCCATTTGGAGAAGGGAGGCTAACACCATGGTCCAGGTGACAGAAATGGAAACAGCTCCATATGCCTGAGGACTCACCTATAGCCTTGTTTGGCTTTGGGTCTCTTACCAGCACTGTCCACCAAGTGACATAAGCAGGCTGGGTCTAAGAACCCAAAGGTGGTCCCACAAGACAAGCCAAGAGGATCCTTGGCTATATGCAGGATAGAAATCAAATGAGAGCTGGGAGGGGATAAGAGCAGAGTTTATTGAAGATATAAAGAGAGTGCAAATACAAGATAGAGCATCTGGGAGACTCAGAAGGAAAAGGAGAGTCTTGTCTTCATTCAGGGTCTGGGTTTTTATTGAGGATTGTGGTCTCGTGCACATGTCCTCTCAGGCACCCAAGAACTGGCCGGAACAAGAGCAAGGGTCCAGTGTCTTCCATAAGTCACTCATTGCTTGGATCCAGAGGATCTTGGCATTGAGATGTCTAGTGCCAGTAGTCTGGAATACATACATAATGACTTTGTCTGGTCATTCTTACCTGATCCTTCCTGACATGTCACCTATTGGCCTGGAAGACTCTGAAGAAATCATGCAATCCTTGTCCCTTATAAGGAGGACATACATTATTTGTTCTATGAGGCATATGTAAAGCAGGGTCAGGTGCTAGCAAGCATAGCAGCAAGAAAAGGAGCAAAAAGCAGATTTTTATGGAGTCCTTCAGTTTCCCTATCTCACAAGGTCTCTATAACTTGGCTTGAACCATATCAAAGCTGCAGTCCATTGACAGACCTCCCAGCCCAGGAACCCAGTGGAAGACACTCCTGTCTGTGCCCTGATACCATGAAAGGTCCCTACAGGTTCTAGGCTCTTCTGGTAGTAGTCTTTCCAGCAGGAAACTCACATCTGTGTCTCAGGAGACCTTGGAAAGACTTTGCTCAGCTCCAACCTTTTCAGTCATGGTGAAGGATCAGTCCAACCCTCCTAGGAATCTGGTAGGAGTCACACCAGTGGAGCATCTGGTCACAGATCCACTGTCTGAGAACCCAGTTGTGGGCCTTGAAGTGGACACTTGTCCCAGTGTTACCCTACTGAACAAGTTACTGAAGGCAGTCTCATTGACCCAGGGACAGGACCCCTTCTGCCCGAGCCCCTGGTAACAAGCCTACTGACTGTGGATCCCAGTGCAGATCTAGCAGCAGCCTTATAATTGGTTCTAACCCAGCACAACTACAATGCCAAAGGTAAACTAATCAACCCAGGGAACAGGCAAGAGAAGGTCTTGCACACATTAAGAAAAAAGAAAGATCTATATAATTTTACACCTCAAGAAATTAGAAAAAGAAGAACAAACTAAACTCAAAGTTGGCAGAAGGAAGGAAATAATAAATATCAGAATATAGAGACTAGAAATACAATAGGAAAAAAATCAATGAAAATAAGAGTTGTTGTTTTTTTTTTTTTAAAACAAAAATTGACAAACCTTTGGCTAGACTAACCAAGAAAAAAAGAGAGACCTCAAATAAACAAAATTATAAATGAAAGAGGAGACATTGCAATTGACCACAGAAATACAAAGAATCATAAAAGACTACCATGAATAATACACACCAACAAATCGGACAACTGAGAACAGATGGATAAACTCCTAGAAGTATAAAACCCACCAAGACTGAATCATGAAGAAGTGGAAAATCTGAATAGACCAATAATATTTGAGGAGATTGAAGCAGTAATCAAAACCTTTAAACAAAGTAAAGCCTAGGACCATATGGGGTTTTACCAGTGAATTCCACCAAACATATAAAGAAGAATGAGTGCAAATCCTCAAAGTCTTCTAAAAAAATGAAGATAAGGGAGTGCTCTCAAAATCATTTTATGAGGCCAGCATTACATTGATTCCAAAGCCATAAAGAGACATACAAGGGGAAAAAAAACTACATGCCAATATATCTGATGAACATAGATGCAAAAATTCCCAACAAGCATCTAGCAAAGCAAATTCAACACCAATTCAAAAGGATCATGCACATGATAGAATGGGATTTTTTTTCTGGGATAAAATGAAGATCAACATATACAAATCAAGAAATGTGATACACCATATTAATGGAATGAAAGATAAAAATCATATGATCCTCTCAATGGATTCAGAAAAAGTGTTTGACAGCTTTTTACATACCTATACTTTTTATATACCTCAACCTAATAAAGGCTATATATGACAAACCCATAACTAACAACATTCTCAAAGACTAAAAGCTTTTTCTCTAAAATCAGGATTAAGACAAGGGTGCTAACTATTCCTATTTAACATGAAATCCCAGCCAGAGCAATTAGACAAGGAAAAGAAATAAGAAACATCCAAATCAGAAAGGAAGAAGTAAAATTGTCTCTGTTCACATATGGCATGATATTATATAAGGAAAACCTTAAAGATTCCATCAAAATACTGTTAGAACTAATAAATAAATTCAGTGAAGTTGCAGGATACAAAATCAACATATAAAAATCAGTTCCATTTTTATACATTAACAATGAGATATCTGAAAAAGAAATGGAGAAAACAATCCCATTTACAATTACATCAATAAGAATAAGATGTTTATGAATAAATTTAACCAGAGGACTGAAAGATATGTACAATGAAAACTGTAAGACATTGATGAAAAAAAGTTGAAGAAGAAACCAATTAATGAAATATATCCTCTGTTTATGGGTTGGAAGAGTTAATATTGACAAAATGTCCATACTACACAAAGCCATCTATAGATTCACTGCATTCCCTATCACAACCTCAATGGCTTTTTCACAGAAAAAAAAAATCCTAAAAGAACAAAACTAGAGGGATCACACTTTTTAATTTCACACTATTCAGCAGTGCTATAGTAATCAAAACAGTATGATACTAGACACACAAACCAATGGGATAGAATAGAAAGCCCAGAAATAACCCCACACATATATGGTCAACTAATATTTGACAAGGGAGCCAAGAATACTCAATGCGGAAAGGATAATCTCTTTGATAAGTGATGTTGGGTAAATGATGTTCACATGCAAGAGGAAAGAAATCAGACTCTTGTCTCACACCATTTGTAAAAATAAACTCAAAACAAGGGTGCTGGGTGGATCAGTCAGTTGAGCATCCGACTTTTGGTTTCAGCTCAGGTCATGATCACATGGGTTGTGAGATGGAGCCCCATATTGGGCTTCCTACTCAGTGGGGAGTCTACTTGAAGATTCTCTCCCTCTGCCCATCCCCCTACTTGTGTCAGTTCTCTGTCTCTCTCAAATAAATAAAAATAAATCTTTTAAAAAAGTTAACTCAAAACAGATTAAAGACTTAAACATATGACCTGATAACATAAAACTCCTAGAAGAAAACAGAGAAAAAACTCCTTGGCACTGTCTGGCCTCTATATGTATGTGTGTGTGTATGTATTGCACATGACACCAAAAACATCAACAACAAAAGAAAAATTAATGAGTGGGACTAGATTACCTAAAAAGCTTCTGCACAGCAAAGAAACAATCAACAGAATAAACAGTCATCCTATAGAATGGGAGAAAATATTTACAAACCGTATATCAAATAAGAGGTTAATATCCAAAATATAAGTAACTCATACAGCTCAATACCAAAAAAAAAAATCCAATTTAAAAATGGACAGATGACATGAACAGATATTTTTCCAAAAAAGATATACAAATGATCAACAGATACATGAAAAAATATTCAACATCATTGATCAACAGGGAAATGCAAATCCAAACCATAATGAGATATGACCTCACAGTTTTTAGAATTGCCATTATCAGAATTGAAGAGATAAAAGCATTGGTGGGGGGTGGAGCAAGATGGCAGAGGAGTAGGAGACCTAAATTTCATCTGGTCCCAGTAATTCAGCTAGATAGGGATCAAACCGTTCTGAACACCTATGAACTCAACAGGAGATCGAAGAAAAGAAGAGAAGCAACTCTCTGAACAGAAAAGCGACCACTCTCTGGAAGGTAGGACGTGCAGAGAAGTGAATCTGAGGTGATATTCGGGAGGATAGACGGCGGGGGAGGGGCCTCCATCGGCCACTTCTGGCAAGTGATAGAGCAGCAGAGCACAAAATCGGAACTTTTTGAAGTCTGCTCTGCCGAGGGACGTCGCTCCAGTGGCTAAGCGGGGGGTGGAACCCTCGTGGGGACAGTGTGGTCTCAGGACCCTCGGGGTCACAGAAAGACCGGGGGTGCCTGAGTGTGGCAGAGCTCCCAGGTATCGGAGCGGGGAAGCCGGCTGCAGAGACGGAGCCGAGGCGCAGGCTCTCAGCTCGGGGTTGCCATAAACCGTGATCCGTGGCACAGTTGGGCTCCTGCTCCTCCAGCAGGGACCCAACAAGCAGTAGATCCGGGGAGACTCCTCTTCCTCCCCCTGGGAGGAGCGGCACGGGAGTGCACCGCAGGGATCTGCTGGGTTTGGAGACTCCACATGGGGTCGGGTGCCAGAGATAGAAACACTCGGTCACAGGCTGGGTGAGCACGGAGTGCGGCTGGAGACCGGGGAGACGGGAGTGATTGACTGCTTTTCTCTGTGGGCTCACTGAGGAGTGGGGCCCTGAGTTCTCGGCTCCTCCGGGGTGGAGATTGGGAGGCCACCATTTTCACTCTCGGCCTCCAAAGCTCTACGGAAAGCTTGCAGGGAACAAAAGCTCCGGAGAGCAACCCGAGCAGATTACTTAGCCCAGACCGGGCAAGGGCGGGGCAATTCCACCTCCGGCAAAGACATTTGGAAACCACGGCAACAGGCCCCTCCCCCAGAAGATCAGAGAGAACAGCCAGCCAAGACCAAGTTTACCGATCA
>NW_028047082.1:0-424 GCF_054177405.1 Leptonychotes weddellii
CAGTGGTCCCCCCCCACCGTGTGTCCATCCTTGAGCGACTGTAAGCAGTGCCCTCCATCCCCCCGTGTGCCCAGCCGTGAGCATCTGTAAGCAATGTCCCCCCCTCCGTGTGCCCAGCCATGAGCATCTGTGAGAAACACAGAAACACAGCCACTCCCCCCCGGCGGGGGGAGTGGCTGCTAGGAGCAGCCTGCTAGAGAGCCATCTGGGAGCAGACTGCTAGAATGCCATCTCCAATCCCTCCTGACCCTACGGTTCGTCCTCTCTGTTCATAATTGATTAGAAAGCTTCATCTGGCTGAAGAGATTCAGGCGAATTAACTTTAAACTTAAGTGGCAGAGCGTTTCGCTGATTCTTCACAGAAAGCCTTATGGAGTTGATGCCTCTAAGGCTCCTTGTGAGCAGGAATTTCACACCAAGCTCC
>NW_028047083.1:0-424 GCF_054177405.1 Leptonychotes weddellii
AAAAAAGTGCGGTCAAGTCCTAACCCCTAGCACCTGAGAAGGAGACCTTAATGGCCAAAAGGGCCTTTATACAGTGTTAAGGTAAAATGAAGTCATTAGGATGGGTCCTAACCCAATATAAAGGGTGTCCTTATAAAAAGGGGAAATTTGGACACAGAGACAGACACACACAAAGCGAAGGTGATGTGAAGACACAGGGAGAATCCCATCTACAAGCTAAGGAACACCTGCAGCTCACAGAAGCTAGGAGAGGGCCGTTCTCCCTCACAGCCCTCAGGAGGAACCAACCGTGTGAATGCCTTGACTTCAGACTGCGGGCCTCCCGAACTGACAAGTGATAAACTCAGTGGTTTAAGTCCCCTGCTGTGTGGTACTCTGTTACAGCAGCCCAGAAAGCAGATACACCCCCTGTCCCTGAGACACC
>NW_028047084.1:0-424 GCF_054177405.1 Leptonychotes weddellii
AGCGACCACTTTCTGGAAAGTAGGACGTGTGGAGAAGGGAATCTGAGGCGATATTTGGGGGGATAGACGGCGGGGGAGGGGGCATCCATCAGCCGCTACTGGCAAGTGATAGAGCCGCGGAGCACAAAATCGGAACTTTTAGAAGTCAGCTCCACTGAGGGACTCGCTCCAGTGGCTAAGCAGGGGGTGGAACCCTCACAGGACAGTGTGGTCTCAGGACCCTCAGGCTCACAGAAAGACCGGGGGTGCCTGAGTGCGGCAGAGCTCCCAGGTATCAGAGCGGGGAAGCCGGCTGCAGAGACAGAGCCAGGGAGTGGGCTCTCAGCTCGGGGTTGCCATAAACCGTGGTCCACAGCATAGTCGAGCCACTGCTCCTCCAGCAGAGACCCAACAAGCGGCAGATCCAGGGACAATCCCCTTCCTC
>NW_028047085.1:0-424 GCF_054177405.1 Leptonychotes weddellii
GGGCTCTATTCCAGGACCTGGAATCATGACCTGAGCCGAAGGCAGACGCTTAATGACTGAGCCACCCAAAAGCCCCAATAGCTCTATTTTCAACTTTTTGAAGAACCTCCCTACTGTTTTCCAGAGTGGTTGCACCAGCTTGCATTCCCACCAACAGTGTAGGAGGGTTCCCCTTTCTCCGCATCCCCGCCAACATCTGTCATTTCCTGACTTGTTAATTTTAGCCATTCTGACTGGTGTGAGGTGGTATCTCATTGAGGTTTTGATTTGGATTTCCCTGATGCCGAGCGATGTTGAACACTTTTTCATGTGTCTGTTTGTCTGCCTTTTTCTTAATGATTTGTACGAGTTTTAAAAAATACTCTCGGTACGAGTTCTTTGTCAGTCACATATGCTGTATGTATACACAATACATATGTCAGGA
>NW_028047086.1:0-424 GCF_054177405.1 Leptonychotes weddellii
TCAATCCCAGGACCCTGGGATCATGACCTGAGCCGAAGGCAGACGCTTAACTGAGCCACCCAGGCACCCCTAGAACCTACACTCTTAATCTCTGTTCTGTTTGGTCTGCTTCCAGTATTAGTTGATCAGACCAGCTTGAGGAGTTCAAAGCTTACTATATATAGAACATTCCCTGTTAAAACATCTGGAAGGGGGCACCCGGGTGGCTCAGTTGGTTAAAGCGTCTGCCTTTGGCTCAGGTCATGATCCCGGGGTCTGGGATTCAAGTCCAGCGATGGGCTTCTTGCTCAGCGGGGAACCTGCTCCCCCCGCCCTCCCGCCCCCTGCCCGTGCTCTGTCTTGTGCACTCTTGCTCACGCTCTCTCTCAAATAAAATCTTAAAAATTAAACATCTAGAAGATGTTTGATTTTCTGTATGAACGAA
>NW_028047087.1:0-424 GCF_054177405.1 Leptonychotes weddellii
AAATAAAATTACTTGTTTTCAATTGAACACGTCATGAGCATTAAGTACATTCCCAACGCTGTGCCACCACACCCCAGAACATTGCTGCAGAGTATCTCCTTCCGCAAAGGAGTCCCCGAACCAGAAGCCCTCCCTGCCCATTTCTCCCCCAGCCCAGACCCTGGCAACCCCTAGCTGCCTTCTCTCTCTGTTCCTTTATCTATTCCTGATGTTTCTGTAAGTGGAATCACGCAAGAGGTGCCTTTGTGTCTGGCCACCTATTTTCAAAGGGGACTCGTTTTCTTCTGTGTTTATTTGACATAGAATTTCCCTTATTTGATATTGAAATGCCCGATGGATTACAGATCAGAGGTAATCATAGAGGCCACTTTAGGAATTATGGGCATGATCGTGAGGCCAAGACCCCCGTTCCTGCTGGGACACC
>NW_028047088.1:0-424 GCF_054177405.1 Leptonychotes weddellii
CATTTGGTAAAGGCGAGGCAATTTTGTAATTGCAATCTGAAATCAGACGTTACTGCAAGAGGTTTTCAGGGCTAAAGTCATTTGAGTTTCTATACAAATGATTGGGAATGGGAGCGATCGTGGATCGTGAATTCCCTCTTGCTGCTGGGGTGGTTTGCACCGGCTGGATGAGTTGTCCCCACCCCCCCCACACACACTCACACCCTCACACCTGTATACACGCACACTCCCTCTCTCCCTCTGTCGCTCCACTTCTGTGTCAATGAAGCCAAAAGGAAATTTAGCAGACTTTAAGGGTTTTCTTTATTTGAAGAAACGTATGTTGAACCAGTGAAAAGGATAAAAAGCAGATTAAGGAAAGCCAGGAACTCTGGAGACATGAGATGCGATGGTGAGTCTTCTTCATTTCCAAACACCCAGAGAG
>NW_028047089.1:0-424 GCF_054177405.1 Leptonychotes weddellii
CTTCCACGTCACCACTACTTCCTGAGGGTCACTGAGAATTATATTCCTCAAAGGACATCATGGCAGAGTTCATTTTCTCTCCTAATGGCAGGCCAACCATAGAGAAAAAAGAGATGGCCAGGAAGAGCACAGAGTATGTCACCAAAAATAAAAGAAAAAGAAAGGAAAGAAGGAAGGAAGGAAGGAGGGAAGGAAGGAAGGAAGGAAGGAAAAGGAAAGGAAAGGAAAGAAGAGAAGCGAAGAGAAGAAAAAAAAGAAAAGAAACACACAGAGAAAGAAAGAAACAAGGTCAAATTTAGATAGTTTTATCTTTTTTAAGATTAACCTAAATCTGATAAGAACAGATACTACACTTGATCTTAGCCAAAAGGCCGAGAAGCGATAATGCAAGATATGTTAAGAAAAAAAAAGAAGAAGAAGAAGA
>NW_028047090.1:0-424 GCF_054177405.1 Leptonychotes weddellii
GATCTCCTTTTCTTCAGAAACAAGCAAGATTCAGAGTACCCAAATTGAATTTTACATATTCTCTACTTGTTCAGGTGGATTTATAATTTTCCATGCTTTTATCAGCAAATTTTCATATTTCTCATAATTAACCTTTAAGTTAATACTGCATTAAGGTAAAAAGTGATAGCCATTCTTTCCATAGTAACTGTTAACGTGAGCCTCAAAAATCTATGCTTTCCATTTCAAATATAAGTAAACTAAAAAGTCAGGTAATTTTTTTTTAAATTCAATTTTTTTTATTATTATTATTATTTTTTATTGTTATGTTAATCCCCATACATTACATCATTAGTTTTAGATGTAGTGTTCCATGATTCATTGTTTGTGCATAACAGCCAGTGCTCCATGCAGAACGTGCCCTCCTCAATACCCATCACCAGGC
>NW_028047091.1:0-424 GCF_054177405.1 Leptonychotes weddellii
TTAATTAAGGTTAACTTAAATCATAAGGATCGGGCCCTAATCTGATAGGATCGGTGTCCTTATAAGAGAGACACCAGAGAGGGTGCCTGGGTGGCTCAGTTGGTTAAGCTTTGGGCTCAGGTTATGATCCCAGGGCCCTGCTTCTCCCTCTCCTTCGACCACTCCCCTCTGCTCATGTTTGCTCTCTCTCTCTCAAAAATAAATAAATAAAATCTTTTAAAAAAGAAGATACAGGGCGCCTGGGTGGCTCAGTTGGTTAAGCGACTGCCTTCGGCTCAGGTCATGATCCTGGAGTCCCGGGATCGAGTCCCGCATCGGGCTCCCTGCTCGGCAGGGAGTCTGCTTCTCCCTCTGACCCTCCTCCCTCTCATGCTCTCTGTCTCTCATTCTCTCTGTCTCAAATAAATAAATAAAATCTTTAAAA
>NW_028047092.1:0-9260 GCF_054177405.1 Leptonychotes weddellii
TCCAGCAACCCTCAGTTTGTTTCCTGAGATTAAGAATTCCTCATATCAGTGAGATCATATGATACTTGTCTTTCTCTGATTGACTTATTTCACTCAGCATAATACCCTCTAGTTCCATCCACGTCATTGCAAATGGCAAGATTTCGTTGTTTTTTTTTGATGGCTGCATAACATTCCATTGTATATATACACCACATCTTCTTTATCCATTCATCTGTCGATGGACATCTTGGCTCTTTCCATAGTTTGACTATTGTGGACATTGCTGCTATAAACATTGGGTGCATGTACCCCTTCAGATCACTACATTTGTATCTTTGGGGTAAATACCCAATAGTGCAATTTCTGGGCCATAGGGTAGCTCTATTTTCAACTTTTTGAGGAACCTCCATACTGTTTTCCAGAGTGGCTGCACCAGCTTGCATTCCCACCAACAGTGTAGGAGGGTTCCCCTTTCTCCGCATCCTCGCCAACATCTGTCATTTCCTGACTTGTTAATTTTAGCTATTCTGACTGGTGTGAGGTAGTATTTCATTGAGGTTTTGATTTGGATTTCCCTGATACTGAGCTATGTTGAGCACTTTTTCACGTGTCTCTTGGCCATTTGGATGTTACTAAGTTTTTATGCGAGCCAGGAACTTTGCCTCCCAGAATTTGCGTAGAGTGGAGCTTTTCATTGGATCCAACGTGTGAAGACCACAGAAAAAATTTCTTTTGAACAACTTATTCCTATAGTAGCACACATTTAATATTTGTAAATGTACAATTACCTTTAAGCAGAGAGAACTCACTGAGCTTACACTATCATATAGATACAATTAATAGCCAAATAAGTTAATTGATTAATCCAAATCTAACACATTTTCTCCACTACCGTTTTTCAACAAAAGACATATAATTATTTTAGTCAATTTTAAACAGACTTAAGTTTTGGAATAGTCACACTTCGTAATTTTCAGGTTCTCACAGACATGAGATTTACTGCAGGTAGTTGGGAAGAAAAAAATCTTTGGTTCTCTTTTAACTTTTTCTGGACTTGATAAGTGAAAATTGAGAAAAGCAAGATCCGCTTGAAAGAGCATAAGGAGTCACTTAAAGGAGGTGATGAAGTGCGCCCGGTCCTGTCTCTTGCCCAACATGTGTACCTTTACAGCAAAACTGCTTTTTTCTTGCTTAAAAGGCACCTGGCCAGTTCACCCATAGGCACAGTTACCGCTGCAAGGTCATTGTGTAAAAGCCTCGTGAACCAGAATCGGAGACATATGCCTCTGGGTGACTGATAGGGACACAGCCAGTATCTCTCGCATAAGCTTCAGTGAACTGGGAGGAAAAGCAGTTCATATTGGAATTTCTGTGCAGTCAGAGAAAGGAAAGCAAGCGCATGCAAATGCACCCCCCACAGTCATGGAGTAAGCCGGCGTGTAGGCCAACTTACTAAGTCCTCAATTTACTATTTAAATGATTAAATTCTGGGCACCTGGGTGGCTCAGTCAGTTAAGCGTCTGCCTTCGGCTCAGGTCATGATCCCAGGATCCTGAGATCGAGCCCCCCATGTTGGGCTCCCTGCTCGGCGGGGAGCCTGCTTCTCTCTCTGCCTCTCTCTCTCTGTCACTTGTGAATAAATAAAATCTTTATAAAAAAATAAATAAAAATAAACTACTAAATTCTACTGTCTGTGTGGAAAGCCTCACACCGAGTTTCTGGGGAAACATCTTCTTTTCCAGATGGTGTTCTTTGTAGTTTTATAGAGATTTAAAAATCATGTTGCAGTATCTTTTATTGGGTTCAATGATATTTTTGTAACTCATTCATAGGCCTGTATCTGAAAATACTTTGTGGATTTGGATGTCATCAATGAAAACATTTATATTCTTAATAATAAACACTAACAGGCATGTTTTATTATACCACTGTTTAAGGTTTTACTATAATACATGTTGACAAAAGACAATGAATGTACTAACATTTTTAGAAATCCGGATGTTCATTTTTCAGTCCAAAGGTGCATGGAAAAAGCAAGCAAAATACAGTGCCCAATTAAACATCCCTCATTAATCAGTGCAAGGTGCTAAAATTAAAGTCCAATCTTTGCTACTCCAGACCCATCACACTGCTGAAATTCACTGAAAATCAGAACCGTTGATAAGAAATAAGCCCCTACTTTGATTCCTAAGCAGCCTGCATTCTTCCTTAAAGCCATATGCTCCACATGAGAAGCATCAGCCCTAGCCTGGCATTTGGGCATCATCTAGTGAGACACGTTCCATATGTATGTCGCTTCCAGGTTGGAAGCAAAAGATTAGGTTGGAAGCATTTATCCTGTCTCCTATCTACCCTCCTATTCTCACCTCTCCATCCCAAAGCCCACTCAACCCTGGAAAAAACCTTTCAAAGCAATGCATATTTATGGAAGCCACTCTAATTAGCAGCAATTCGGGACTGAAAATGTCCACATTATCTACTCTCTCCCACCCAGCCCCCATATATGTGCTACCAAAATGCCTGCTGTGAAATTTTTCAGACCAAGTATTAGAGGTCAATCAACTCCATTTGTAACCCACCAATGAGAAACAAGGCTCCATGTTTCTCTCTGCATTCCTATGGATTCGCTAAATAATAGAAAAAGAAATCCAGTGCACAAAAGGATCACAATGCCTATGGAAGCTCTTTATCAACTCAACTGTCTGGAGCATTCAAGTTGCCTGTTGCTAAGGTCACAGTAGTGAGACCAAGACTTGCAAGGAAAAGCATTCTAAAAAGAAGATATCAGGGATTTTTGCTTAAAATGTACTGGCCTCACACAGACAGTTTGCTCTTTCTTTCTTTCTTTCTTTCTTGCTTTCTTTCTTTCTTGCTTGCTTTCTTTCTTTCGTTCTTGCTTTCTGTTATTGCTATTGCAAAGATGCTGCCACATTTGTGGAGTACAATCGATTGCTCTAAAAGCTTGCTGAATTAAAGTACAATAATGGAATGCACCAAATATATCCTCTTTAGCCATGGACTACTGTGCACGTTCAAAATAACTCAAATTTAAACAGAAGCAAGCCAAGACTTCGGGTGAAACTCCCCTGAGTTTCAAAACTCAGAAACAGAAGCAAAATCAGAAGCAGAAGCTACTAGTTCCTTTAAGAGCAACCACTGTTAATTGTAGCTGAATAATTAAGGATGAGAAATTGAAAAGATGTGGATACTTATCCAAGACTGACATACTTGTGATTCTGGTTTACAAATCTTTGCCTCTTCATTTTGTGACTAGCAACCTATAAAACTTCCCTTTCCCTGGAGAAGAAAAAAGAGTTATTTGTCAATGCCAAGGATATGTGACGCCATGATGCGAAGACATTTACATCCTTATTCAATCTCATCCACTTGACTGAGATGCAGTGTCTTCCCAATGGATATAAAGTCATTATGTAAAACTGAGAAGGAGTTAAACAGTTCGGAATTTCAAAACATAATGCAGATCAGCAAAAGAATGTTCCATAAATTGTGATCAACATTAAGATGCAATTGCTCATGGCCAATGACCAAACATTAAACCTGATTAATTCATAGATTTTGATGACAAAATCTAATAGAGGGGAATTATTGTATAACTAGCACTAATATTTTCCATGTGACAGCTTATTTTTATAACTTAAAATAGAAAACTCTTACTAGAGTAATGTAAAGATGTAAGATCAACGGAGATAAGGGAATACTTAGGAATTTTTGGAGGTCATCACAACTGTGGAAGCCTGCTAAAATTTGTTTCATAAATATTTTTCATGTGTCAAGACCAAATGAAAGAAGCACAGACATAAAACGGTACCATTTTGAAAAGCTCCAGATAGGAGTGGGGCTGAACATTGTAATATAACTGTCCCATATGCTTCGTTACCTTGATACAGCACTACACTACAAGAGATTGTAATATGAGAACTATTTGACATCTCATTTAGAAAATCATATGGCAAAGATCCAGTGTAAGCCTGCTCCTACTAATTCATTGTATAGTGGGCATTTTGTAAACTTTGTGTCAGTAATTATGATCTCACTGCCTTTATAGTCTTACACTTTTTGTGCCACTAGAACATCTATGAGAACTTGGATGATAACTGTGCAAAAGACAAACTACCCAGATTTGTGCAGAGAATACTGTACCTTTAAAAGTAGTAACTAGGAAAAGTCACAGGAAAAGGGCTGAATGCTATTTTAGCAAATTTGACTTATGCTCATACATGTTCTTCCCTTTCTCTTGAAAAAGAATGGTCCTATAGCTTATCGGAAATCTGAATGAAGCTTGATGGGAGGGAAAATTGACAAGATAAGATAATAAACTGACTCAAAAACATCCTCAAGGTAGCTAATTTATTAATACTACACAAACATATAAAATGAAGAGAGTAAGAAAAAGTCTTTATATTCTTGTTTTAAAGAGTGATGTAAATTTTTGAAGACTTCTTTTTACAAATATGACTTTAGCAAGAATCATGTGAAGTAAATATTAAGTGATCGAGTACATCATTTGTGCAACATTTTAGTCTAATCCCACTTGAATCCCACACTGGACAATAAGAAACTCAGGGCAGAATTATTACTTCAGAATCACAAACTTCCTTCTTATTCTTCACAGAACAACACCATATAAATATTAGACTAAAGGAAGAAAATGATAATTAAATTTGACCATTCTCCCACCACTAGTCATCTGAAGTTTCACAATGGCATTTACTATAATCTCTTCTTATGCAGACAAGTATAGTTTTTAAGTTTTGGAATGTCCTCTTGATCTTGAATGTCCAAAGTTTTTTGTTTGTTTGTTTGTTTGTTTTGTTTTGTTTTACTCTAAGGCAATGAGTTCTTACTAACATCTTAGTGTGAGTCTATGACTCCTTGAAATTCCTTCTCTCTTGCAGCATCCAAAGCAAAGACTTGATCACTGAGACCCCCACAAAGGCCAGCAGGAAAATAGCCCAAAACCAGGATGCACAAACTAACGTGAGAAATGTCTTATTCGAATGAGATTTCCCAAATGACACAGCACCAGAAGAATTCCACTGGACCACCTGAAATAAGAAATGTATTTTGTGGAATAAAGCTGGCACAGTACAAACAAGATGTCTCAAGAAAATAGTTTTATTCATGTTAGGAGAAAAATAATCCTCTTTGCTTGACTCCATGTGTGGGATATTTCTGAGAGTGATAGAGTTCTAATAGTGATACTCATTAACTCAAAATACATCCTGACATGTAGAACTTCATTGCTTTAGAAAAGAGAAAGGATTCAAAGAAAACCTATGACTTCCCACCTGTTACTTTCTTTTAACTCGTGATGCTCTTTCCTATCTTCTTGTCTTATGCATTTTAACTCTTATTCATAAACTTCCTTATCCTTTGGCTTCTAAATAATTCAAGGTATCACTTTTGGTAAATCTTCTCTTTTTAGTAATGGTGACTTACTGCATCACTGACTTAAACATATTTGCATAGTTCCATAAAAAGGCAATTAGCTGTCCTATCAGTCTAAAAATCCAACATCCCACAATAGAGGAATTTGAAAGAACTAACAGAGCACAGTCAACAATTTTCATAAATCAAAAAAATATCCCTTCAACCATCTCCTTGAGGTTAGGTGATGATTAGAAACTGAGGCTTCTTGGGACATCTGGGTGGCTTAGTTGGTTGAGCATCCGACTCTTGATTTTGGCTCAGGTCATGATCACCGGGTAATGAGATCGAGCCCTATGTCAGGCTCCACACTCAGTGCCAGTCTGCTTGAGATTCTCTCTCTCTCTCTCTCCCTCTGGCCCTCTCTCCCCTAAAATAAATAAATCTTTAATAAAAAAAGAAACTGAGGCCTCTTTCAGAAGTCATATCTACATTGACCTATTCCTATATGATTGTATCTCATACTTATTTTGTATCCTTCACCATGCTAACATGAAGAAGACTCCTGGTCATTTGTCGAATGTTATTTAGTCGTTGACTGTATAAATTGTCCAAGTTCCTATTGGGTAAAAGCATATTTTTAAGGATGACAGAGTTCTCAACTGATATTATTTATAAAAATATTATCTATAGTTTGTGTAATGGTTATCAAGCTAAGTATTTCATTTTTACAGGATTGCTATGGAATATGTATCATGATAATCACCATGTTACAGAAAAAGATGTTGAAGTTGAGAAATGGTGAAAAATTTTCCCTAGAACAAGTCAACAAATAACAAAGCCAGAACTGGAAATAGATCTACTTGGTCTCTAACTATTATAAACCCTATCACCACAAGACTCTTAGTCCACAATGTTGTATATACATATACTTTACTTTAGATTGTATAGGGTTAAACTGTATTACTACTACCAAAATTATCTATTCAGGCTGTTATTCTGAAAAAAAAGAAAACTAGAAAAAACATTTGAATAAGCAATAACTGAAAAATTACCAAATTTTATGAAAACTATAAACACACAGATCTAGGAAGCTCAAGGAACCCTAAGTACAAGTCTTTCATAAACAAAGGCAAAATTAAGACTTTATCACACATACAAGAGCTGAAAGAATTCATCACCAGCACTAAAACAGGATTTATTTGTTTTTTATTTTTTTTAAGATTTTATTTATTTATTTGACAGAGAGAGAGAGACAGTGAGAGAGGGAACACAAGCATGGGGAGTGGGAGAGAGAGAAGCAGGCTTCCCGCCGAGCAGGGAGCCCAATGCGGGGCTCGATCCCAGGACTCTGGGATCATGACCTGAGCCAAAGGCAGATGCGTAATGACTGAGCCACCCAGGTGCCCCATACAAGAGAATTTAAAGGAAATCTTATAGAAGAAAATGACACTAGATGGATATATAGAACTACACAAGGAAATAAAAAGCACCAGAAATATTAACTACATGGGTAAAAATATGATATTTTTCATAATGTTCAAGTTGCTTTAAAATAAAATGACTATATAAAGCAAAAATAAGAGTGTATTTATTAACTGTGGGTTTTTACATATAGAGAAGTAAAATATATGACAATAGCACAAAGACTGAAAAGGTTGAAATAAAAGTATATTCTTGTAAATTTCTTATAATAAAGGTAAAGTTGTAAAATATCACTGAACAGAACTGTGATAAATTAAACATATATATACAACCTTAAAGCAACAACTAACATAACAAAATAAGAGTTGTAACTAATAAGCTAAAGAGAGATAAATGCAATCACAACAACAAAAACAAAACACTCCAAAACCTCAATCCAAAAGAGGGAAGAAAAGAAAGAGGGAATGAAGAACAAATGGAATAAATTAAAAACAAATAGCAAAAAAAGCAGATGGAAACCTAATCATGTCAATAATCACTTTAAAGTGTAAATGAGGGGCGCCTGTGTGGCTCAGTTGGTTAAGCAACTGCCTTCGGCTCAGGTCATGATCCTGGAGTCCCTGAATCGAGTCCTGCATTGGGTTCCCTGCTCAGGGAGGGAGTCAGCAGGGAGTCTGCTTCTCCCTCTGACCCTACCCCTCTCATGCTCTCTCTTTCAAATAAATAAATAAAATCTTTTTAAAAAAAGTGTAAATGATATGAACATCCCAATTAAAAGGCAAGGATTGGAATACACATGCATGCTGCACACAAAAAATGGGCTTTGAATATAAAAAATTGATGAAGTAAAAGAATAGAATGGAAAAAGATAAACCATGCTAATACTATTCAAAAGAAAACTGGAGTGACTATATTAATATCAAAGTAGAATTAAAGCAAACAGTATTACCAAAGATAAAGACAGCCATTGTATAATGATGAAGCAGTCAGATAACCAAGAAGATATAACTATTGAAAATGTTTGTGTACAGAGCAATAGGATCTCTAAATACATAAAGCAAAATGTAATAGAATTGCAAGGTAAAATAGCCAAATCCATAATTATAGTCAGGGATGTCAATATTCGTTTCTCAATAATCGATAGAAGAAATAGACAGCAAGGATGTGTTTAAAACTTTGCCCAAAGAAAACTTCAGGGTCTGATGGCTTCACTAGTGAATTCTACCAAACTTTTAGTGAAGAAATCTTATTGATTCTATACAATTTCTTCCAGAAAATTGTGGAAGAGGGAATAATTTCCAACTACTTCTATGAGGCCAGCCCTACCCTGATATTAAAATTAGATAAAGACATTACAAAAAAGAGAGAAACTAGGGCACCTGGCTGGCTCACTCAGTAGAGCATGAGATTCTTGACTTCGGGATTATGAGTTTCAGCCCAGTGTTGGGTGTACAGATTACTTAAAAATAAATTCTTAAGGGCGCCTGGGTGGCTCAGTCGTTAAGCGTCTGCCTTCGGCTCAGGTCATGATCCCAAGGTCCTGGGATCGAGTCCCACATCGGGCTCCTTGCTCGGCGGGAAGCCTGCTTCTCCCTCTCCCACTCCCCCTGCTTGTGTTCCTGCTCTCACTATCTCTCTCTCTGTCAAATAAATAAATAAAATCTTTAAAACAAAATAAAAAAATAAAAAATAAATAAAATCTTAAAAACAAAAAACAAAAAAGAGAAACCACAAACAAATATTTCCCTTGAATACATATGTAAACATTCTTAACAACATTTTAGCAAATCAAATTCAATATATAAAAAAGATAATATCTCATAACCAACTGGGTTTATCCCAGGAATGCAAAGTTGATTAAACATATGAGGGTCAACCAATGTAACTCATCATAAGAACAAACTAAAAAAGAAAACTCACATGATCATTTCAATAGATATAGAATAAACATTTGACAAAGTCCAACATTAACTCTGATAAAAACTCTCAGACAACTATGAACAGAAGGAAACTTTCTATCTCTGATAAAAGGCACCAGCATACTTAATGGTGAAATATGGGAAATGCATTCTCCTTAAGATTAAAAAGAAAACAAGAATGTCTGCTATCACCACTCATTTTCAACATTATAATGGAGGCATCCGAATCAGCAAAGAAGTCAAACTCTCACTGTTTGCAGATGATATGATACTTTATGTGGAAAACCCAAAAGACTTCACCCCAAAACTGCTAGAACTCATACAGGAATTCAGTCAAGTGGTAGGATATAATTCAATGCACAGAAATCAGTGGCATTCCTATACACCAACAACAAGACAGAAGAAAAAGAAATTAAGGAGTCGATCCCATTTACAATGGCACCCAAAACCATAAGATACCTAGGAATAAATCTAACCAAAGAGGCAAAGGATCTGTACTCAGAAAACTAGAAAATACTCATGAAAGAAATTGAGGAAGACACAAAG
>NW_028047093.1:0-424 GCF_054177405.1 Leptonychotes weddellii
CCTGGTGTCCCAGGATCGAGTCCCCCATCAGGCTCCCAGCTCAGCAGGGAGTCTGCTTCTCTCTCTGACCCTCCCCCCTCTCATGCTCGCTTTCTCTCTCTCTCTTCTTAAAGAAAGAGAAAACACATTTAAAGACAACCTAAAAAAAAAAAAAGAAGCATTGTTTGCTTTCAACTTACAAGGTTAATCCTTAGTCCAGAAGAAAAATCGAATGCATTCTTAATATTGTGCCCAAATATTATCTTGAGACTACCAGAATTATTCAGTAAAGGGACTGCCTATTTTTCTATAATACCCCATATGTGTAAAACTTTGAACATCACACTTCTCCCTTATGAGTAATTTTATAACAATTTTAAACTCAAACTTAAAGGGCCCCAAATAAGCATCATCATCCAACAATAAAGACTTATTCAACCAAGAA
>NW_028047094.1:0-424 GCF_054177405.1 Leptonychotes weddellii
GCGCTCCTGCACCTCTCGTCCCGGGGGAAGAAGGTGAGTCTCCCCGGATCTGCCGCTTGTTGGGTCCCTGCTGGAGGAGCAGGGGCCCGACTGTGCCATGGATCTTGGTTTATGGCAACCCCAAGCTGAGAGCCCGCGCCTGGGCTCCGTCTCTGCCGCTGGCTTCCCTGCTCAGATACCTGGGATCTCTTCCACACTCAGGCACTGCCGGTCTTTCTGTGACCCCGAGTGTCCTGAGACCACACTGTTGCACGAGGGTTCCACCCCCCGCTTATCCACCAGAGTGACGTCCCTTAGCAGAGCAGACTTCTAAAAGTTCTGATTTTGTGCTCCCCGGCTCTATCACTTGCCAGAAGCGGCTGACGGAGTCCCCTCTCCCACCGTCTATCCTCCCGAATATCGCCTCGGATTCACTTCTCTGCAC
>NW_028047095.1:0-424 GCF_054177405.1 Leptonychotes weddellii
ATGTGGCCTAAGAAAATCAAAGCTATGACCCTGAGGTGTGGATGTGGTGCTGGGGCTCATGGAAGGGAGAGCTCTTTAAATAGGGGGAAGCTTCCTGATGCATTTGCAGTTGTTTCATTTACTACAAATATAATTTACCCAGAAGTTTTGAAGAATGCTAATTAAAAAAAAAAAAGGAACAAGCCAAGGTCAGGTAATTTTGCACCCTGGGCTCCTCCAACCTTGTTCCTTTTCTAGCTCTTCTTCTCTGGCAACAGTTCCTCTTTTTGCCTAGAAGCCCACAAGAGGGTGCTGCGTCCCTTTTAGACCACACCTCCTGTATCGGCCCAGAGAGCTAGGCGGAGCTACAAAATCATCACAAAATAAGGCAGATGGGTTGGTGGAAGCTCTGATTTTTCACAGGGTACGAGAGCCAGTGAGGAAT
>NW_028047096.1:0-424 GCF_054177405.1 Leptonychotes weddellii
ACTGAGAAACAAACTGAGGGTTCTAGAGGGGAGGGGTGTGGGAGGATGGGTTAGCCTCATGATGGGTATTGAGGAGGGCACGTTCTGCATGGAGCACTGGGTGTTATGCACAAACAATGAATCATGGAACACTATATCTAAAACTAATGATGTAATGTATGGGGATTAACATAACAATAAAAATTTTTAAAAAATAAATAAATATCTCCACCTTAAAAAAAAAAAAGAAAACAGCTAGTCAATCAAAATAATATAATTTAATGAAAAATATATCTTTAGAATCAAGGGAGGTGGGACTAAAGGAAAAATTAAATTTCCTATAGATTAAGAAGTTAAATGGGAGTGTGAACAGAGAAAGATATAAACCGCCTCTGCTTTCCTTCCTACATGAGCAGGAAGAACTCTGTTTCCCAGCTAGATGATA
>NW_028047097.1:0-424 GCF_054177405.1 Leptonychotes weddellii
CCGTTCCTTCTTTATTTCAGGCAGTGATAATTTGAAATATGACACACTCTTGCACCTTGCCGTGGGGACACCTGCTCCCGGAACCCAGCTGCCAGGTGGATCTTATTCAGAAATATTCATTCCCTCGACATCTCCTGCAAGAGCAGAGTATACCTCCCTGCTCAGTTGGGGTGGGGTTTGTCTGTGTGACTTGCTTTGTGCAGTGAAATAATATGGAAGGGACAGGGTGCCAGTTCCGAGCCGAGGCCTTAAGAGGCCCTGTGTGTTTCCGCTCACTCTCTTGTATTTCTGTCATTGCCACGTGAGGAGCATGACGTGGCTAGCCCAGCGAGGATGAGAGATGCACGGCGCAGAGCCGACTGACCCAGCCCAGATCAGAAAAGCTCCTGCCGATGCACAGACCTGTGAGAAACAGTGAGTGCCG
>NW_028047098.1:0-424 GCF_054177405.1 Leptonychotes weddellii
AAAATATTAGTAAATCTCATTTTTAGCTCTGTTTTGAAGTGCTGATACCAGTGGAGTAACATTTTTCTTCTTTGAACCTTTTCTTGTAAAATTAGAGTTTTCTCTTTTTCTAAAACAGCAGGAAGTTCATTCCAGTTCTTAATAAAGATAAAAGGAGCGTCCATGGACTTGAGTAGCTGCAGAGGAGAATTACGGTAAACAGATGCATTTCCACAGCTGCCGGCTGTCATGACATCTTCTACCACGGGAATAGAGCCATAGGAGCAAGCCTCGTATATTCTATAACATTCTGTGTTTACTCCTACTGGGCACAATGTGAGATCACTCTGAAGCAAAGCATCTTGATAATTCTTAAGGCTTTCATTTGTTTCCTGAGGCTGCCACCTAAAAAAATCAGAAAAACAACTGTCATTTTCACTTTACT
>NW_028047099.1:0-424 GCF_054177405.1 Leptonychotes weddellii
GAAAGAATGTCCAATGGAACAAAGACAGTCTCTTCAACAAATGGTGTTGGGAAAATTGGACAGCCACATGCAGAAGAATGAAACTGGACCATTTCCTTACACCACACACAAAAATAGACTCCAAATGGTTGAAAGACCTCAATGTGAGACAGGAGTCCATCAAAATCCTAAAGGAGAACACAGGCAGCAACCTCTTTGATGTCAGCCGCAGCAACTTCTTCCTAGACAATCGCCAAAGGCAAGGGAAGCTAGGGCAAAAATGAACATTGGGACTTCATCAAGATAAAAGGCTTTTGCACAGCAAAGGAAACAGTCAACAAAACCAAAAGACAACTGACAGAATGTGAGAAGAGTTTTGCAAATGACATATCAGATAAAGGGCTAGTATCCAAAATCTATAAAGAACTTACCAAACTCAACACCC
>NW_028047100.1:0-424 GCF_054177405.1 Leptonychotes weddellii
ATCTAACCTTAAACAATCTTAACAGACTCATGACTGGAAGCAGACAATATAGATGTGGGGACCTAACTCCCATTCCCTAATCCTGTTATTACTTGATACCTTCACTTAAAAGGCTGGAAAAGCTAAATTTGCACAGCCCCACCTCTGCAGCCAGAGAGTGGTGACACATTTCTCTAGTATTATGATTAATAGTGTGTATTCTGAAAGCAAAGTCTTCAGTTTAAATCCTATCTCTCCCACTCACTAGCTATACAACTTAGGGCAAGAAATGACCTCAGTTCCTTTTTCTTTCTGTTGAATGGAGAACCAGAGTATCTACCTCATATAGTTATAGCAACGTAGGTATTTGAATGAATTATTACATAAAGCATGCTTAGAATAGTGCCTAGAATATAGTAATGGCTATCCTTATTACTTTCATCAT
>NW_028047101.1:0-424 GCF_054177405.1 Leptonychotes weddellii
GAGCAGGGAGCCCGATGCGGGACTCGATCCCGGGACTCCAGGATCATGACCTGAGCCGAAGGCAGTCGCTTAACCAACTGATATGGCACAAGCTTTTTAAAACCGTGGAAGAAGATCTGTCTCCCTCTGAGAAGGAATTTCGCTCCTGGGAGCCTTGACCCTCCCTCCCCTGAAATAACCCACCCCTCTGCTTGTCTGTCAGAGGCCAGTTTCAAGCCTGCACAAGGGGCACAGATTAAAAGCGCATCCCCGGGCAGAGGGATAACTGAGGCATTCAGGAAACAAAGCCCACGAGCAACCGGTCCTCGAGGGGTGACTGAGCTGGATCGGTATTTAAATTCACATGTCAAAATGTCAGGGGTGTTCTTGGGCTTGTTCCATTTTTATAATGAAGCTGTATATCTGGAACTGAGAAAAAAAAAAA
>NW_028047102.1:0-424 GCF_054177405.1 Leptonychotes weddellii
AGTGATAGAGCCCCGGAGCACAAAATCGGAACTTTTAGAAGTCGGCTCCGCTGAGGGACATGGCTCCAGTGGCTAAGCGGGGGGTGGAACACTCACTGGGACAGTGTGGTCTCAGGACCCTCGGGGCACAGAAAGACCGGGGGTGCCTGAGTGCAGCAGAGCTCCCAGGTATCAGAGTGGGGAAGCTGGCTGCAGAGACGGAGCTGAGGCGCGGGCTCTCAGCTCGGGGTTGCCATAAACCGTGATCAGAGACACAGTTGGGCCACTGCTCCTCCAGCAGGGACCCAACAAGCGGCAGATCTGGGGAGACTCCCCTTCCTCGCCCAGGAGGAGCGGTGCAGGAGCGCACCACAGGGATCTGCTGGGTTTGGAGACTCCACACGGGGTCGTGTGCCAGAGATAGAAATGCTCGGTCACAGGCCGG
>NW_028047103.1:0-9260 GCF_054177405.1 Leptonychotes weddellii
CTGCACAACAATGACAGTGAATGCCTCACTAAATTCTGTGCCCTGGGCTCCTCATTCCCCTCACCCTACTCCCTGCCCTGTGTGTATACTGAAATTAGTTTCTTCGGCTTCCGGAATTCTTTTACAAACATGAGTAGGGGGAAAAAAAAACTAGTCCCGTCTTCAAGGTCTGTTGGATTGTGGTACAAGTTTTATCACTGGGATTTGTCACATCTTACCGTTTACTGAGTGTCCCTGCTGGATGTCGGTTTTCTCCACGTGTCATCACATCACTGTTCAGGGGCAGTATGTAAATTCATACCCGTACTTTATCTGTCCTGGTTTTCCTTACTGAAATGTCTTGTATTCGAATTGGACACGAGGTTTTACTAAATACAAGAGTTCAATAAAGGGAGTACTATTTAACAAATAAGTTGTACATGAAGCTTTTCTTTTTTGCATGAATTCTGGGGAAATGTTGACATCACCAACATGTTTATTTTGTTTCCTCTGGTTGCTATAACTTCATGGGGGAATTGAAGCAGCTCACTTGTCAGGAGCGGGTCCAATCTCCCAAACTACTTTGGGCTGTATTTATGAAAGCACTGTATATGCGCATCAATTTTTTGCACCCAATCTGAACTCTAAAAATAGCATTTACATGTCCAGAAAAGGAGTTGCCAAGGAAACAGTTGCAGATGAAGCTTGCCATTTGTGTGAATAAGAGTAAAAAGAGACAAGTAGAATGATAGTCCAATCTAACAGTATGTAGACGTCCATCCATACGATGACCAGTAAGATATTCAAAATTGTTTTTGTGGTAGAGACAAAACACTCACCGGATGTGCAGAGGAAGGAGGGGTGAATAACTGGCAGGAGCACAGACCTGCGCACACATACACACTCACACACACACACACACACATCACAAAAGCAAACAGCTATTCCAAGATCGAGCCATTGTTAGGAAAAACATGGCAGCTGTAGATCAGTGGCAAAGAAAAAAGAAATTGCATTTTGCATGATTCTTGTATAACTTACAAAACATTATTGGAGGAACCAGAGGAATTGTCTGAAGTGAAAGAATTTAAGGGTAGGAAGATTAAGTACAATTTTTATTTATTAAGACGGAAGAGCCGCTGAGGTGGATTTGGGGCTAGAATGGCCCTTCTTAGTCTCTGCTAAGCCATTTATCTCTAAGAAACTTTTTGGAAGGTATAATAAAAATTCTAACTTTTCTTGTTCTTAATTGACGTAACAGATAACCTCTGTTCAAAATAATAGCGGCAACAATGTCCTCGATTCTGTATGCTTCCATACAAGAGAAGTGAATGGTAGCAATGGTCCGAGGGCGGAAGACAAGAATTCGGATTTTAAAAATTTTTTACTTCTCAGCTGAATCTGTAATGTTTTATTTCTTTAAAAGAGGCATTTCTTAAGCGAAAATGACAAAGCTAGCATCTTAAATTCCTGTGGCCTGTATGTTGGCACCTCATTATTATTCTATGATTTCAAATTATTTTGTCCTACAAATTTTAATATGAAAGAAGGAGTTTAAGCCAGCGCCCAGCAGAGAATAACTGCTCCAGAGACGCTGGTATTATTCTGACACTGTCTTTCGGACGCAACCCTCTTATCTTAACATGGTTCTCCCTCCTGCCTTTGCTCTCTTATCCATGGGAAGGACGATGTCTTCTCCCATTTGCCTCAGTTGGTAGAGCCTTCCATCCTGGCTGTGCGCACAGCGAGCTCACAGGACAGCAAGGGTAGACTTGCGTATCTGAAGACCAACTCTAAGAAACGGAGTCTGCAGGAGCAGGAGTGGGAAGGTGCTGCAGAGTGGTCTGAGGCGGCCGTGTGACCCCGAACTGTGATGACTCAGGTATTCCCAGTAGAGCACAGCATCCTCTCCATATACCGTTGTCCCGGGGAGGGACCGTCTACACCAGCCTCCGCTGTGATCTTCCTGTGTGTCCTGTCTGTAGCCTGCCTGAGTGTTTATAAACAGGGGTACATCACTCAGCCTGTCCCCAGGAGCTGGAGTTCTGAGTCCTGTACATGTTACTCTTGGGGTTGAGAAGTGAGGCTGGCAAAGCTTGATTTTTTTTCAAAACTTTAACTGGAGAATGAAGCCAGGATCCCCGAGTCATTTGATGTAAAATTAAAAGATGCTGCACTGTGGGCATTGTTTTCACGATTGTCAAGGACATGGGTGTCTATTGTAAACTATGTAGAAAACGTAGACCTGTATAAAGAAAAAAAAAATGGTCAGAAATAACCATTCACAGTAACAACAAAGATTATTTAAAAAGCTTGTTTGTTAGCCTTGGGGTAATTGTGCGGTTTTGCAGTGTTCCCTGGAGAGGTGGCCCCACCATGGTGGTGGTGCAGAGAGAAGTATATGCTAATTCCAACATCATTATTCAAGTGAAGTCTGCACCTTCTCAAAGTTATCTTATCTCCATTTGGATCCTTGACATTTGGCTCAAGTGTAACGGGAATTCGCTTCTGAAATAGAAGCATCTAAACTCAAGTTCCCGGATGAGTCGTGCACAGTCAGCCAGGCATGTCCCCTGGAAAGGGGACTTCGGAGGGGTGGGGGCCAGGGGGGTTTGCGTGGTGGGTGGAGAGGTCGCAGATGTCAGCTCACAGGTGGGGAGCCTGTTGCAAGCGGCCTGGCGAGCGGGCTTGGCTTGGTGCAGGGCAGACTCGGAATGCAGACCCGTGATGGCGGTGGCCATCGGAACTGGGAACGGAGCCACGTCCCTGAAGAGGACTTTGTGGCGAGAGATGATGTGCGGACACTCAGTGAGACGCAATCGCTCCCGGGCAGTCACATCTGCTGCTTGTGCTAAAACCCAGTCAGCATAAAGCCAAAAATTGGATGGGGGCTGGGGTCCCCTTTTCCGAACTGCCCCCCTCTCTCCTATGTCTGTGGGGGGTGTCATATTTGCTAAGAAGCAAAAGCATAAACATTTTGGTATGAAACCACAGGGACTCTAAATTTCCCTGAACTTTGACATCAACGCTCAACCAGTTAATAAAATTTCCCTGGCGTTATATCTCCTCTGAAAGTTTCTTGCTAATGAGAAGCCATGGGCTATATTCACTCTTGTTTTCCATCCACATAACAGACATTGCATCCTGAGAAGCATAACCCAGCGTGGAAAACGGACATGAATGATTACTTCTGAAATGCAGCCCCCTGGGGTCCTACACCGTTTGCCTAAATTGAGCAGGATTTTAGTGGTTGAGATACTCAAACTGTGGGTCTGAAGAAGCAATTTCATCCAAACTGGGGTATAGATAAATTCCCTTCCATTACTCCAGGATGGAATGGCTCAGGTTAATCCTGGTTAATCCATCTTGACAGTAGCCCAGTTTTGTGCATCCTCAAAGGCACAGAAGGAACAGAGACAGTACCACCTAGAACATGGTGCATGCAAGAGGTCTGTCCCCTAGGTCTGGATGGGGACGCTGTTTTGGAGACCAGAAGGTGGGGATGGGGAAGCAGCTGCTACGTGGAGACAGTGGAGCTGAAATCCGCAGGCGCACCAAGTTGGGAGAGGGTAAGAACGGAAGAAGACACTAGACGTTTTCCCCGGGTGATAACAGTGCCCAGCAGCCCCCAGGAAACACCATGTGTACAGAGAGAAACTGGCTTCCTCACTTCCATTTTACAAATGGACCAGGTTAATCCCAGACTGAAACCATCCTTAAGTCTCTCCAGAACACCCGGGAAGCAGAGAACATCGAGGCAAGCGGAAAGATGCATTATTGGTTTCACTGCCACGTCGCTAGCCGAGTTTTACTGTGACAACGTTAGGTGACGTGTGTTTGGAGCAGAATGCTGGTTTCACACCATTTCACCAGCAGAATGTGGGGGTGGCAACGCAGGTGGGGCCGTCCATCCAACAGCAGTGGCAGACGGACGTTGCATTCCATCTCGAGACTAGTGACCCCGGTTTTTCTCCACTCAAAAGCCTCAACCCACTTCTCTGTCCCTGTAAATGCAGCATGAGCTTATTTTATTTATTTTTTATATTATATATTTTTATTTATTTTATTCATTCCTGCAGCCACCCAGACAGAAGTTTTCTGTAGCTAGATGACCCAGTGTGCGAGAGACGGAAGAGGTCCAGGTGTTTTTCACGTCCCTCTTGGACCAAACCAAGTTTAAATTCAAATGAAGGGAGTACTCAGTGTCAATCTGGTGGTTATCTTTGTTCTTCGTTTGAGCTGTATTTGTGAACGGCTCGGATGTGTGCATGCACGTGTGTGTTCGTGTATCTGTATTTGTATGCACATGTGTAGTTGCGTGTACTGTGCGGTATGTGTATGTGGGTGTTTATGCACGTGTTTGTGTGTGTGTTTGTGGTTATGTGTGCGTGTACCTGTACGTGCATGGTTGCTCATGTGTGTTGTGTGCATGCATGTGTTTGTATGTGTCTCTGTGTGTTCGTGTGTGTCTGTGTCTGTGATGGGGGCAGGGCATGGGTCCAAGATCCCCGGGAGCCGGGGCTGCACGGCAGACAGAGCTCTAGGGGCATAAGGATAAACGCGACACAGCTGGGGATTCTGGTCAGATCTTTGAAGACTGGTGCAGATGTCCCGCTGAAAAGATGGGTGGGTGCATTTGCCAAGTGCTCTCAGCCGTATTGTGCACTTTTTGAAACTGCCCATGTCACCCTGGCCATTCTGGCAAATGCCACACTTCCCTTTCAAGATGAAAAGAGAGATCTCCCTGGAAACCCAGGGCTTGAATCGCTTGATAGGTCTTAATAAATCCCCTCATCAAGTCTGCTCTTCCTCTGTGCCCCACAGGAACCCACAAGTAAATGGGCACTGGTGGTAGACAGTCTTTGAGAAAGAGTTTATGAAGCATCGTGCCTGCTCGCTTCAAAAGAGCTGGCAGAATATGCATCAGAATGCTCTCCCAAATTCCTGACTCCATTCTTCCCAACAGCATTATTTCAGAACTATCAAAAATATCTTTCACTAACAGCTTCATCCACTTTCCACTTCTCTAATGGAAAACAGGAGAGCCGAGCCACCGGACATGGAGAGTTCCTCCCAGACCTCAGTGTGCACATAGGATGTTTAGTATAATTGCCCTCCAGAATGGAAGAAAATTTGCAATGAGACTCAAAAAAGAACAAGCACTTCATTTAGAAGTTTCTGTGCAAACTACAAATACTGCATTTGAGATTTTTTTTCTGGTATTGAAGTTCTTAATACGTACTAAAGATTTCTTGCTGAATCTGTATAATTAATGTACATTATGATGGTAGGGGGTGTTGTTTTTAGAAATCTTAAAATACAGAGGAAAGTGCAGGGAAGACTTTAATATAAACCCTTCCTTAGCTGGAGACCAGTAGGTGGGAAATAATCATCCAAGGGCTTTAAACTCTACCAGGGAAATAAATGTTCTCAATCTAAGGAGGCTGGAATGTTATCAATGGATAAAACCAGCCGATGTCTGTGTTTTAGGAGAAGCACAGAAATGACTCTGGTTTTAATGGTCGATCTGGGCCATTTGTTTAGATGAAATGTGTGTATTTTATTTTAGGCTACAGATTGTCTCTCTAGAGACAGCAGAGTCTGGGAGTAGAAACCACCTTTTTGTGCATTGGGATAAGCTGCACTTTACAATGAAGTGGGCGTTGCTTTGAAATCCAGGCTCTGTGTGGGGCTCACTGTTCTACCCGTTTAAAAATGTTCTAATTGTTCAGGATGGCTTAGGTCACTCCTGACTTGCCACCGCTCCTGTTATTTATTTGGCCCGAAATCACGTAAAAATGGGGGTCCCTCACAATCCTGATACTGTATGGCAAGACTGGAACGGAACAACCCATTCTTTTGATGATGAAGTCTGACCCAATGAATGAAAGGCACTGAAATGGCAGGTGTAGGCACTGCTTATAAAGTATACTTCTTCCATGTCTCTCCTGCTTCCTGACAGAGGGCTTTTCTTTCCCCTTTCAGTCCTGTTTTAGAACGTCCTTGCTACTCTGGGGTCCACGGCTCCTTGGCTCAGGGTGGGCGTTCCCCAACTGTGAGAACATCGTGGGTGGGTGTGGGTGGACCAGAGCTGGTAGGTGTGTGCATACACCTCCCACCCCCAGGCCCTTCAGTTCTTTCTTCTCTTTTGAAGATTTTTACCTGCACATCTGAGCAATGTAGCTGGACCTGCCTCCCCACAGCTGCACCTAAGGCGCTGGATTGGGCAAAACCCCAGCAGCAAAACGATGCCCTGAGAGATGCCGGGGTTTGCCCATGGAAGGACTCAGGTCCTCCCTCGTGGCACGAGACACGGAACCACCACCGTGTGGCCTGTGTTGGTTTCTCTCTGGTTTCCACACCCTTGTAAATACGTATCCTCGGGGCACCTGGGTGGTTCAGTCGTTTTGCGTCTGCTTTCGGCTCAGGTCATGATCCCAGGGTCCTGGGATCGAGCCCCACGTCGGGCTCCCTGCTTGGCGGGAAGCCAGCTTCTCCCTCTCCCACTCCCCCTGCTTGTGTTCCCTCTCTCGCTGTGTCTCTCTCTGTCAAATAGATAAATAAAATCTTCAAAAAAAAAAAAAATTAAATAAATAAATAAATAAATATGTATCCTCCACGGGGAGCCTTGTCTGACTTCTGGAGGTATCATACTGCAGACCACTTCTTGAATTCCAAAAACAAATTAAGGGTCCACCACTCCCAACGGGTGATGTTTGGGGTGAGCCTCACCACCTGCAAGATAGGCGCACCACCAAGACGCCGCAGGGACAGCGATGGGAGTGAAGGATCAATTAACACAGAAATGACCAAATCCAGGGAAAGAGAAGTGATTCTAACACACTGTGAAAGGCACTTAATATCTTATAGGTGATCCATGGTCTGGGCAGAAAAGGGGTTTTGCCATACCAGCAGCACATTCAGCTGACAAAACTGCTTCTCTACGATCTGTGTTTAAACACCACGCTGTCTAACCACATACTGATGCGCCCACCAGCCTTAAGGGCTCAGCCACTGTCTCTGAGCATTGGATTGGTTCTGGCCTCCTAGGGGCACGGGATGGGGTCCAGACACGGGCCTCCTGCCGACCTCTCCCTGCCGAGTCCTGGACAGCGCACCCCTCCCGGCTGTGACGGGTGACGGTACGCGCCGAGCATCGCCAACAAGGAGGTTCGCCTGCGCTGCGCATCAGTCGTGTGGGGGCGTCAATACACATCCTCGGGGATACACAGGTACGAAGAACTGAAGCAGGCCTGTGTGGTTGAACCCAACTTTCAGCCTGGCCCTCGCTGGAGGCGGGGCTGACGTCCCCGGGCTCACCTCCTCCAACCTCTCAGCGGCTAGTTGGTCCCTCTGGCCTGGCCCCGCCCCGCCCCGCCCCGCCATCTGATTGGCATAACTATCAGGTGTGATCCAAGGGGCCATATGCACAGCAAAGACAGGGCCATCACGGAGGAAATGACGAGACTTTAGGGGTTCCCTCCCAGGAGCCGGGGTAAAGGACAGACTTCACTTTGGACAGAGTTAATTCTTCGGTACACAGTGGTTTATTATGTAAACCTCAACAGAAGAGCGAATTCACGGAGGGTCAGGGGGACATTAACTTCTCTGCAGAAATTTGAAAGAGAGGATGGGAGACAAATATTTGGGTGAAGGTCCCCTGTCACATGCAGTGCATTCTTGTCAGTCAAACGTGGAATTGGCGCGCGGCGGGACTTGGAGTAGATACTGTGCTGTGGACAACTTCACAGTTAGGACATCTTTACGGTGTTTTCTCTCATCCACTGTGACCCCAGGGTGTCAAAGGGCGGGGCAGGGCTTGGCCTCTGTCTCCCCGTGGGACATCCCAGTCCCGGGGTCACCGCAGCCACACTGAGCAGGACCTGGTCGCAGGCAGAAGTTGACTTCAACTGGCAGGTGCGTCTTATCTCGTGAGGTGTCTTCCCGAGGTCCCTTTGATTCCTCAAGAGCCATGGCGGTAGCTAGGTCAGCTTATCAGTATTTCGTCTTCCAGATGGGAACCCGAGCAGTTAGAAATCGCCCACCAGCCCAGCGATCTGGTAGAAGAAACAAAACTACGATCCTCCATTTCCTCACATCCATGGCTCCCTCCCCAAACCCCACGTCGTGAGCCCATCACTGTCCGTGGGACCGTGACACAGTCAGTGGGGCCCGCTACCTTCTGAAACGGAGTGCAGGGGACCACCGGGCATCTTTCCCTGCGTCCCTCTGGAGCTCTGGCTGGAGTAAGGCTGTGTCATCCCCACACGTGGAAAGCAAACTGTAGGTCAGTCCCTTGGGCACTAGAAACATGAGCCGGCATCATGCTTCTCACCCCACAGAGATGGAGGCGAGGAGATGCACTGGGTTTGCAGGTGAGTTGGGAGCTGGGCTGTGCTAGCGGATCCTGAGAAGCAGAATCCAGCAAAGACCCAGCTCTAGCAAACATTCATCCAGCAGCTCAACCAGGGGCCGTCCATTTAGCATGATGTCATGAGCTGGAAGACGAACACCTGGGACCCCGCTTAGAAAAGTCCTGAGCAAGTAATTAAGACTGCATTTGAATAATGTGATGAACATGCTTATTTATTTATTTATTTATTTATTTATTTATTTATTTATTTATTTATTATTGTCAAGCTGCTTCAAGACACCCAAAAACATTCCCTCCCGGGGAGTGCCTGGGCAGCAGCGTGGCAGCTGATCATCATTTGGAGGAAGAATTAGAAATGTTATTTTTAACTCCCCATTATTAGAGGAAACACGCACATCTGGAGCCTTGTGAGGAGTGATTATTAGCTGTTCAGCTGAGAAATAGCCTGGTGTCCACAATGCATCGTTTTTCAATTATTTTGTTATTTTTCAATGCCTTAAATGCTACGGGCATATAAAATTCAGCTCATTTAATCTCTCTAAATTATAGTTTCTCCATCTGCCATGGTCTTACAGTTTAATAAAATCATTACTTTTTATAAACCCAGTAAAATCATAGAAACTATTGAGGGGAGCTAGGATTCAGCTTTTTTCTTTTTAAAGGAAGAATAAACATATCTGAACGGGAAAATAATTTTCATATTTGTCTGAGAAGGAAGTTAGGGGGTTTTTACAGGGTCACTTATCAAGCTGACAAAAATAAATGTACTTTCATATTTTTCTTATGAGATATTCAGGAAGACTGTGGTATTAGGAAGTAGTGTTTTCCACTGGAGATAGAAAACAAGTCAGATTCTCTGACCCCATAACTCAGTTCTACATCCCTATGGCTTTCACTGCACTTAGCA
>NW_028047104.1:0-424 GCF_054177405.1 Leptonychotes weddellii
CAAAAAGAAATCACAAGGGAAATCATAAAATACATAGAGACAAAAAAAAATGAGTATACAACATACCAAAACTTATGTGATGCGCCAAAAGAAGGAGTTAAAAGGAAATTTACAGCTTTCAATGCCTATATTAAAAAGGAAGTTACCAAATCAATAACCTATTCTGCCACCTTAAGACACTGGGGAAGAAAGTGCACTACCTAAAACAGAAGGTAGAATTAACAAAGATTGGAGGGAAACCAATAAAATTGGAAATAGAAAACCAACAGGAATCAATGAAAGCAGAGCCAGTTCTTTGAAACTTTGAAACAGATCAAGAAAATTCACAAACAAGAAAGATACAAATTATTAGGACCAGAAAGGAAAGAAGGAACACCACTAATGACCACACCGAAATGAAAAGGACTATAGGAGAATTCTATGA
>NW_028047105.1:0-424 GCF_054177405.1 Leptonychotes weddellii
GGGGGGGCTGGGAAGACACCAGCTAGACAGGGGCAGAGCCTGGGGTCTTGCCCTAACATCTGTCACCATCTAACTGGGGCTTCTCCTCGTGCCTCATGACTCAAGTTTCCTCCTCTGACAATTGAACAGGACAGCACGTCCCTTATCTGCATCACAGAACTGGTGGAAAACCAGTCCGATGTTACAGATGAGAATTCTCCCAAGTCTAAATGCCAGACAAGTTTATTAATGCTGCCTGTCAGCTGCACGTCCCCACCCCCTCATGAATGACCCAAGAATGTCAAGAGCATATATGGTCGGGGCGCCTGGGTGGCTCAGTTGGTTAAGCGACTGCCTTCGGCTCAGGTCATGATCCTGGAGTCCCGGGATCGAGTCCCACATCGGGCTCCCTGCTCAGCTGGGGGTCTGCTTCTCCCTCTGACCC
>NW_028047106.1:0-424 GCF_054177405.1 Leptonychotes weddellii
CCAGTGGGAGATCCTAACCCCAGCTCCCCCTGTGTAGCCTCGGGCAGGTCAGCCCCCCTCTCTGGGCCTCGGCGTTCTGTACCGCAGGTTGCAGCAATTTGTGAGATCCGGTGTGAAAAAGTGGGTGAGCCCAGCCCGTTGGACAGATGGTGTGGATGGGGGCCCAGCCCAGACAGATGGTGTGGACGGGGGCCCATCAGACAGATGGTGTGGATCAGGGCCCATTAAACGGATGGTGTGGACAGGGGCCTGGCCCAGACGGATGGTGTGGACGGGGGCCCATCGGACAGATGGTGTGGACCGGGGCCCATCAAACGGATGGTGTGGACAGGGGCCTGGCCCAGACGGATGGTATGGATGGGGGCCTGGCCCAGACGGATGGTCTGGACGGGGGTCCATGGGACGGATGGTGTGGACGGGGGCC
>NW_028047107.1:0-424 GCF_054177405.1 Leptonychotes weddellii
GCTGGTGCCCCAAGTGCTGGATGGTGTCCTGCTGGAATGGCAGGTCCACAAACGCCTTTCCCACGAGGGGCTGACTTAGTGCACTCCACACCGACAGCGGGGGCTGCCCAGAAGTGGAAGCCATGGGACAGAGTCTCCAACCCCCTCCTGGGAACACACCCCAAACAAAGCAACCTCTGGAAGAATAACACAGAGGTTGTAGGGCGGCAGGCGAGCATTCCCGCGTGCCTTCCTGCCCGTCACTCTTGCTCAGTCTGCAGAGCAACCACTGGGGTGGTCTCCAGCCCGCAGCTGCGGGGTCACTCCTGGAGGCTAACTCTGCACCCAGGGTCATGGGTCCAGGTCATGATGGGCTCCCTAGGGGGTGACTTCTCACATCAGTATCCAAGAGGAGGGGCTCAATGGTTCGGGGCCGTTTGGCGAC
>NW_028047108.1:0-424 GCF_054177405.1 Leptonychotes weddellii
GTGTTGAGTTTGATAAGTTCTTTATAGATTTTGGATACTAGCCCTTTATTATTTTTTTTTAAAGATTTTATTTGTTTGACAGAGGCACAGTGAGAGAGGGAACACAAGTGGGGGAGTGGGAGAGGGAGAAGCAGGCTTCCTGCTAAGCAGGGAGCCCAATGTAGGGCTCGATCCCAGGACCCATGACCTGAGCCGAAGGCAGACGCTTAACAACTGAGCCACCCAGGTGCCCCTAGCCCTTTATTTGGTATGTCATTTGTAAATATCTTCTCCCATTCTGTCAGTTGTCTTTTGGTTTTGTCGACTGTTTCCTTTGCTGTGCAAAATCTTTTTATCTTGATAAAATCCCAATAGTTCATTTTTGCCCTTGCTTCCCTTGCCTTTGGAGATGTTTCTAGCAAGAAGTTGCTGCGGCTGAAGTCGA
>NW_028047109.1:0-424 GCF_054177405.1 Leptonychotes weddellii
ATGGCGGAGGAGTAGGAGACCTGGATTTCGTCTCCTCTCAGGAATTCAGCTGGATAGGGATCAAACCATTCTGAACACCTACAAACTCAACAGGAGATCGAAGAAAGGAATAGCAACAACTCTCTGAACAGAAAAGCGACCACTTTCTGGAAGGTAGGACGTGCGGAGAAGTGAACCCGAGGCGATATTCGGGAGGATAGATGGTGGGGGAGGGGCCTCCGTCGGCCGCTTCTGGCAAGTGATAGAACCACGGAGTACAAAATCGGAAATTTTAAAAGTCTGCTCCGCTGAGGGACGTCACTCTGGTGGCTAAGCGGGGGGTGGAACCCTCTGGGACAGTGTGGTCTCAGGACCCTTGGGGTCACAGAAAGACCGGGGGTGCCTGAGTGCGGCAGAGCTCCCAGGTATCGGAGCAGGGAAGCCG
>NW_028047110.1:0-424 GCF_054177405.1 Leptonychotes weddellii
ACATCAACTTAACTAATCGAAATGACCAGCATTGATAATGGGACTCTGCCATCTGGTGCCTTCTGATGTGACTGGTGCACCAGGAAGGATACAACATCGCATACGCAGTATTCCTGCCAACAAGAAGTGGAATGTGAACCCAAGCATGAGGAGACAATTCGATTACTCTTAATCGAGGGACATTTTACAAAAGAGCTGGCTTGAACTCCTCAAAAATGTCAGAAGGGATATGAGAATTTTTTGTAAAGGCTCAGGAACTGTTCTAGATTTTAAAATAGGAACACTACATCAAAAACTAATGACGTAATGTATGGTGATTAACATAACATAATAAAATTTAAAAATAAATAAAAAATAAAATAAATAAAATAGGACAGCTAATGAAATGAATAATTCTTGATTCTATCCTGGATTGGAAAAAAAA
>NW_028047111.1:0-424 GCF_054177405.1 Leptonychotes weddellii
AGCGAGAGAGGGAACACAAGCAGGGGGAGTGGGAGAGGGAGAAGCAGGCCTCCCGCTGAGCAGGGAGCCCGATGCGGGGCCTGATCCCAGGACCCCGGGATCATGACCTGAGCCCAAGGCAGTCGCTTAACCAACTGAGCCACCCAGGCACCCCTACCCAGCAGTTTTTCCTGTTTACCACCTACAAGCCGCTATTTTTGACCAAACAACAGAAAAAAGACTTGAAGAAAACTCAGTGATTATAAAATGCTAGAGACCAGGAGGATGAACTCCTCATCAGGGCAGGGAAGCCTCTCCTTGATGTAAACCCAAACTTCTTAGTTTTACTTCCTGTTACTTGCCCTCAAAATACAGAGCAGCTACTATCTCAACATGTTACTTTTATGCCTCATTATCTTTGCTCAATCTGGCCTAGAATGTCTTA
>NW_028047112.1:0-424 GCF_054177405.1 Leptonychotes weddellii
AGTCTCCAGAACAACGATCTCTCCATTTGGTCCCTTCCCTGGGACACCCCAGCTGGGACTGCCCAGTGACAGACAGAGTGGGCTCAGGAACTGGGAGACCTGAGTACCCAACTTGACTCATCCACTTACGGCAGGTGCTTGCACGAGCCTCTTACCATCCATTGGTGTATTGGAGCCCGTTTGTGGGCCACAGACCACACGCCTGAGTCTTCCTAACTCCATGCCCAATGAGGGCCCATTGGGAGCTTAAAACCGGCCACGGTAGGCATCTGGACATCACGGAAATTGGCAAATGCTGTCATTGGGGCTCGTTTTTATTTTGATATCTCTCCCAGAGATCAGCTGTTAACATTTGCAGCCCACCACTCTCTACGCTTTAGGTGTTCTCATGTTTAAAGTAGTGATATAATAATAATAACATGGA
>NW_028047113.1:0-424 GCF_054177405.1 Leptonychotes weddellii
AGAAAATCAAACAAAGCACAAATTGGGGATGTATAAGACATTATAAAATAGGGGCACCTGGGTGGCTCAGATGGTTAAGCATCTGCCTTCAGCTCGGGTCATGATCCCAGGGTCCTGGGATCGAGTCCCACATCGGGCTCCCTGCTCAGTGGGGAGCCTGCTTCTCCCTCTCCACCCCGCCCCTGCTTGTGCTCTCTCTGTCAAATAAATAAATAAAATATTAATAAAAAAAGACATTATAAAATAGGAACTATCTGCGATATATGTATGTATCAAATCATCACACTGTATATAGTGTTACACAATGTTATATGTCAATTATACAATGATGCAATATTCTACGTCAATTATATCTCAGTAAAACTGGGGGAAATTATCTATAACAACAAAAAAGGAACTATCCTATAATCAAAAAGTCAGGTAA
>NW_028047114.1:0-9259 GCF_054177405.1 Leptonychotes weddellii
TGCAGTGTGTGGCCTTTTGTGTCTGCTGCTTTCCTGTACTAGGAGGTTCTTGAGGTTCATCCGTGTGCCAGTGCTCCGTTCCTTTTTAACAGCCAAAGAACACTCTGTTGGGTGGCTAGACCCCATTTTATCTACCTGCTCATCAGGGGAAGGACATTGGTGCTGCTTCTGTTTTTTGGTTATTGTGCGTAATGGCGTTTTAGGAACCTGGGCGTGCAGGATTTTGAGTGGACTCGTGTTCAGTCCTCTTGGGCAGGCAGCCGGGAGTGGAAGCTCGGGGCCGTGTGCCAAGGCCATGTTTAACCTTTTGAGAAACCGCCAGACTGATCCCCAGCGTGGCCGCCCCATAGCGCATCCCCACTCGCAGCACGTGGGGGTTCTGGATCCTCTGTGGCCTCGCCCATGCCTTGGCAGTGTTGTTACCTCGATCTTGCAGGTTCTAGCAGGTGCTAGCCGTCCTGGGGGGCGGGCCGTGGCATTTGGCCTCGGTTTTGATCTGCATTTCCCTACAGCCACAGGAGGTGGCCTTATGAGTGTAAATTGTTTCTTCTTTTTTTTTTTGAAGGAGGCTCCATGCCCAGCATAGAGCCTGGCGTGGGGCTTGAACTCACGACCCTGAGATCAAGACCTGGGCTGAGATCAAGAGTCGGACGCTTAACTGACTGAGCCACCCAGGCGCCCCTGTAATCGTCAGTATTTTTGAACGTGAGGCAGTGGATGCCAGGATAGAGGGTGGGATTGTCCCTTTACTAGATTTGCACAGGGCGTGTTTCGAACCTTTGTCTGCCGGTTCACTAATTACTGCGATGGCTGGAAGTGAGAGGTCGGCCCAGGGCAGCACCTTGCCTACTGCAAAACTAGAAAAAGATTGCTCATTTAGGACTCCTATCTTTGGTTTTTAGTTTGAACCAATCCAAACGAGCAAATCCTTAGTTAAAGTCAGGGTTCTGACAAGGCCATTGACTCCTGGCAGGGAGACTGCAGATCCTCTGTCTCGCCTCCCTCTCTCTGCCCGGCAGAGGTTAGATCCCCGGGTGAACACCGGACCCATACCTTCGGATAGAATCGGCTACAAACGCCATGTTTAGGTTCCATCTACTGCCATTAATAATCCCTCATGTCCTTATAAAGCCCTTGAAAGATCTTACAAATCATGGAAAGGGTGGCCAGTCTGTAACTTTGTTTGCCGTGCTTCTGGCTCTGCAGAATTCTCTCTGTGACGCCCACCTCCCGCCGCATGGGGGGGTCTGAAGCCTTCGTGAGGAGGGGTTAAGAGTTAACCTTGAGGCGCCGGCAGAATGCTCAAGCCGCTTGGATAGCTTTTTGAGAAAAGGACACCCTCTTCCACATCCTGAATTATCTGCAGGAGGCATTTGCTTGGAGATCTTGCTGTTTTCACACGTGGCATCTTTTCCTTCAAAATTGGCCAGGCTAGGGAGGTTGGCTCCATGCCTGCTAAATAACACGTAGATCATCGTGAACACTTTGCAGATCACTTTAAGCTAAGGTTATTCCCAGGGGATTGCAGTCTTGCCAACTTGCTCTTTTCCTTCATAATCAAAGCAGAGTCGTAGGTTCATGTGCTGACACTTCCCAGGGGGTGCCCACCCCAGCCTCTCCCTCTGCCCCCAGCGACGTCAAATGTAGTGGGTCCACACACCACTTCTCCTCCCTTCCTCCTCCTCCTCCTTCTTTAAAAGATTGATTTATTTGAGAGAGAGAGCGAGCGAGCATGAGCAGGAGGGGCAGAGGGAAAGGGAGAGAGAGAATCTCAAGCAGACTCCCAGCTGAGCATGGAGTCCCACGTGGAGCTTGATCTCACGACCCCGAGATCACGACCTGAGCCGAAATCAAGAGTTGGACACTTCACCGACTGAGCCACCCGGGCGCCCCCAGAGTGGTCTTCTTGAGAACAGAAACAGTAACTTAAGGCCCTTGGATGGTTTTCCTTAACCCTTCACATAAAACCCAGCTGCCTCCCCTGACTGCCTCTGGGCCTTCCTCTCCAAAGTTAGCGGCCTGCCCTTGACCCCAACCACCCTGTCCTTGACCTGCCCTTGACCTGCCCTTGACCTCTACCTAGAGTCCTGTTTTACCTTTGGGCCCGAAAGGCTTGCCCTCCGGCCAATCCTCCTGGACTTCTGTGTCACCCAGGAGGTCCCCTCTCTGACACCCCCTCGTCTTCCGGCCTCCCTGTCTGAGCTGGTGGGGGGCAGGAGGACTTCTCTGCCAACGTCTCGGTCCTCCGTGTGGCTGGCATGGGGGAGGCAATCAACACACGCTTGCCGAAGGAGCCGATGAATGCAAGCTGCGTGCCTCTCGGGGCCTCTAATGGGGCGTTTGTTCCAATTAGCTGAAAACTAAGCTAGTTTGGCTTTTGTAACTGGGCATCTTTGAAAGCACGATACCTGTTGATTTCAGTTCGTCCTCCACCCGCACTCGGTGGGCTTCAGCAGGTAAAAACAGGAGAAATAGTTGGTGATAAGAAAACACACACACGATTTTGGATTTTTGTTACGGTTCTTGGTAGCTTCTCCCCCCCGCCGTTAGCTTCCTTTCGATCGCGGGGCGCTCCAGCAGAGTTTAGGAAGAGATGGCTTGGTCCCACGGCTCCAGAAGGTGGCAGAGGGGCCGGCTCCACCGGAGGGAGGCCGGGAGGTGCTCCAGAGTCGCCAAGGAAGAAGACAGGAGCCAGGGGGAAGGGAGCCAGAAGAGACCCGGCTCTGAAGCCGTTGAAAGGAGACGCGCTTTTATTCGTTGGGGCAGGGCAGGTAGCCCAGAGCCAGCCTGCTTGCAGGAGGGTAAATGCCCCCCTAGTTAATGTTCCACCCCTTGGGTTGTTGACCCAAGTCAGTCATAGCCTCCGAGGAGGGGGAGGAGGAGGAGGAGGAGGAGGAGGAGGAAGGAGACCTGGCTCCATCCGTAGACACGCCTAAACACCCACTCCTGAGGATTCTGTGCGTCTCCTTCTCATGGAGTCTTTTTTGCTGCCTGAGATGGTCTCTCAAGCCAACAGCCACATTGCACCCCAGAGTCCAGAAATAAGGGGTTCAGGGCCATCACGGACTCATCTGTGGACCCTCTGGGTTTCTTCTGTGCCAGCCTCCAGGCAGCTGGTGGGTGGGGATGAGATTGGCAGGTGGTTAAACGGCCACCAGCTTCCTGGGTCAGCTGGGTGCGGCCCGGGCTGCTGGCCTGGTGGGATGGTTCAGTGGGATGGCCGGGGCCAGGGGCCGGGGGTAGGGGTTTCCGTGGGTCTGGACACTGGAGGCTCGGGGATGGAGGTGGTGGTGGGAGGTGCCACTCCTGGACTCCGCTGGCCACCCCGGGCCTCCCAGCAGAGGCGACAGTGGGCTGTGCAGTGCTGGGCAGGTGGGGGAGGGGGCGCTGCGCGGGGGTCTGTGAATGGAATACTAAGTTTGTGAAACGGCTGGGAAAGACTTCATGCAGAACGAATCCCAGGTGTGGGTGAGGGGGTTTTCTAATGTCCGGAGACATGCTGGCTGCGTCACACTCTGCCCTCCTCCCCCTCCTGCTAGGAGATTGCCGAAGATGGCAGAAGCTCACCAAGCCGTGGCCTTCCAGTTCACGGTCACCCCAGACGGGATCGACCTGCGGCTGAGCCACGAAGCCCTCAAGCAAATCTATCTGTCTGGACTGCATTCCTGGAAAAAGAAGTTCATCAGATTCAAGGTTGGCCAATCCTTGTTTAAATCTGTATGGTGCTCACTTCAGCATCCGAGAACACGTGTAGGTGCTGGTGCGGTGGGCGTGTTTGAGTGCTGATCGGCATGACTGATACCCCCTCGGTACTTAGGAAACGCTTCCGAGTACACCGGCTCACCGAATTCTGTAAGGCGGGCAGGGGCGGCGGCACCCTCTAGGCAGGGGCGTGGGGGCTCACAGAGGGTGAGTGACCTGCTCAGAGAAGTAGAGGAAAGACTAGAACCCATGTCTCTGAGCCCAGCACTCTTTACATCTTGTAGAAGAAGGATTGTTTCCCAGCTGTGCCAACGGCCGTGAGTTCATCTAACAGATGCCTCGCTGGTAAAACAGTCCGATGTTGAAATACATGTGGAAATTCAAGCAGAGTTACCTTCCTATGTCCTCAGTTCGGTTTACCTGAAAGACTGGAAATGTATTCACTGGTTTTAATCAAGCACGAGTGTTGTTCTTTTAACTTACCCGTAATTTAATTTATTTCAAAAATCACAGAAGGGATAAGATGCGTGTTTGGAAAGAATTCAAACGGGATGACCTTTCATCGAGTTACCTGCCCGGGGAATGAGGAAAACTCCTACCTGTATTTGTTTTCCCGTTTCCTTTTCTGAGGGTGTCGCTCAGAGAAGGGCTGTTGAGAAGGCCCAGGAGCCAGGGTAGGGTGAAAGCGGTGAGTCAGAGGAGGGGGCCGGGCCCCTGGGAACCGGCCCGGCAGGACAGGCAGTCGGCGGGGCCGGTGGCTCTGGGGAGGAGGCGCCACCTACAGGGGGAAGCGCGCGTTGTCACCTGACCTTGCCGGGAGCCGCTCCTTTTCCCCCCTCAGATCCAGGAAGAGAGACTTGGGTGCAGGGCTGGGGCGGTCCGTCACTGCAAGCCAGTGGAAATGTTGTCTGGTTTTCAAGAGGTTGTAGTACAGCTGAGGAGGCAAAACCAGTAGGTAGGAAGAGAGAGGATAGACAGTTCACAGCCTCGCCTGACCGCGTGGCTGGCAGCTGGACGGGCTGCAGGGGGAGGCTGGGGTGAGCGGGAGACCTTTTAATCTGGGCCCTTCCTGACCCCGTTGTAATGTCATGTAATGTAGTACATGTACGTATCTATCCGAGAACACCAGGAGAACCCCCCCTTTGTTTAAAATCTCTTTCTCTTACACTTCTAGACAATCGAAAACCCATTGGGAATGGCATGTAGGGATGCAAGGAGCTCCTAAAAGAATTCAGATAAGCTTTGAGAGTTTTTAAATCCATTGTCTTGGCCAAATCAATCTCTTGTTAAAGACGGCTTTAGTAAGATATATGTATTTTTTTTTATTAGAAGTGTTGAAACAAACACAGAAATAAAAAGAATAAGGAGCCACAAGGCTCACCTGGGTTCCAGAATTTTGTTTCATATCCGTCTTCTGCTCCTGCTACTTTTTTGTGGTTTTTAGGGTGGGGAAGTAGAGGGGTTTGGCTGAGGGATCGTACAGCAAATTCTCAACATGCAGTCAGGTCTCCTGAAAATACTTGGGGATTGAGCAGCCTCTTGATTCAGGAGGGGTGGTTTTGGAGCTGGGGGTCTTGGGGCATCCCAGGTGTAGCAGATTGGGGAGAGGACATCATGGTTGGCTCAGTGACGTCCTTAACTCGAGGGTGTCGAGAGTCAGTCTGGGTGGAGCTCGGGAATCAATGTTAAACTCATGCGTTGGGTGATTCAGATGTCCTGGGGTCACTCTCAGGGTATCTCCTTCTGGGAGGGATTTGGCTCAGAAATAGAGGAAGAGAAGGGGCTGGAGTCTCTGGGGAAGATGTTCTATAGTGGTCACTTAGCCACCGTGAACTACAAAGGCCTCCTTCCCCCTGCTGTCATTCCGCTGCCCCCATCACCAGGAGCCGTGGACTTTGTGGGCGGGACAGTACTCATGGTGCATGTTCTCTTTCTAGAATGGCATCATCACTGGTGTGTACCCGGCGAGCCCCTCCAGTTGGCTCATCGTGGTGGTGGGTGTGATGTCAACCATGTATGCCAAGATCGACCCCTCGCTGGGGATAATTGCAAAAATCAATCGGACCCTGGACACGACGTAAGTACTCTTTTTCAAATCTCAAATTGTCTAGGAAGTTAGTGACTTTTGTTGCTGATATTTATGTCTTTTCAAATATAATGGCCATCACCGTTCTGATTCCATTTGAAGCTTGGCTATTCTCCTGCTGTAGGCTTTCTTCTGTGTTAAGGTCCACAGGGAGTTTGGAGTCCCTCGTGGCCCTTTCTCTGAAGACGGCCTTGGTCCTGGGTTGCACTGGGACTTCATGTCAGGGCCCAAGGTTGTGGTCAGTGTGCTTAGCCTGGCTGCAGTGTCCTCAAAAGGAATTTCTGCTCCAGGAGCTGGTCCTGGACACGGTCAGCTCTTTGCACTGGGGTCTGTGACCCTGAGAACTGACTGCCCTGGGGGGACCTCAGCCCCTTAGCTCCTTGTCCGAGTGGCTCAGAACCCCGGTGGGAACCTCAGCACTCTTGAGAGTTTCCGGCTTTTCTGGGAGCTGGAAAATAGGCTCTCTTTCTACCATGATTTTTGGCCTAGAGGAGCCTCTGGGCTGGTATTTTCCTGGAAAGGTGTACGTGGTGCCTGGGGTCCCACGTGGAACGTGGGCAAGCCCTCGAGCGCATTTATGGAACCCCTCTGAAGTCCTTTCCTCCCTCCAGTCCCAGGGATGGCCCTAACGCCCATGCAGGGTCCCCTGGCGGTGACCTTGCTCACGAGGGTCTCCGGTTACTCCGTTTGTGTCTGGCCCTTGCTCTAGAATACTTGCTTTTATTTTCTGATTGGAGAGGATCCCAGTACCTCCAAAACCACCGTGGTGGTTCTATGCCAGACCTTTGATCCTGTTTCTCAGTTCGTTGTTTACCCTGGTCTCTTACTACAGAAATCATGGTCCCCAAGTCCTCGGCCCATAGGTGGGCTTTGGTTTTGGTCCAGGGGTTGCGTGGGGAGGCTGGGGCCCCCTGACTTCCCCAGGTCGTGTCTGTGGTGTCGGCCACTGGCCTAAGCTAAGCAGGTGAACTGCGGGCCCTGCTGGTTGTATGGCTTTCACATCGTCCCTTCAGAAAGGACTAAACTGGCAGGGTAGGACTTCAGGTGGAAACCCCCAGCTCACGAGTGAATTCGACTCTGATTACTCTAAAGAAGTAAGTCAGCTGTTTTCGCTTAAAGGTGTGAACTTGTATCTCCTGGAGTGGGTGCCCCTTCCTCCTTGTTCCTTCTTGTTCAAAGCCCAGAGTCCAGCCGAGTCGCTCATGGCCTCCAAGCTGCCTCAAGAATGCTGGCTTGTGCCTTTATAAGCGTATGCGAGACCTCGAATAAAAATTCCATCATTTCAGAGGAAGCGTGCCTGGGCTGGACCCCTGCCAGGTTCCCTGCTCTGCCTGGCGGCCGGGGTCGCCGAGGCAGGGACCCCGACACTCCCCACACTCCGGGGAAACCTTGCTCCTCCTGTCCTTGCGACCCCTGCAGACAGCTGGTCCTCTGCGCACTGGGTCGTGCTGTTTCTGCGTACTTTTCAGACTCTTGTGGGTTTAACGTGGAGTTTTAATGTACTTTCCACTGTGGGCTCTTAATGCTGGATTATATTTAGAAGTGTTGGCTATTTAAAGCCCTTTATAATCTGGGTCGTTATACGATTTGTTTCTTTGTCCCTCTAAACCAATTGCGGTGAACTGGGCCATCCTTGGCCCAAATTTAGAAAGACCAGGTTAAGGGTCAGCGTCTCCCAGGCTCGAAGGTCGTTCTGGAACTGTCTTTCCGGAGAGCACCTCCGACTGTCCGAGGTGGCTGTTTTCACAAATGCAGACATACTAGGCTGGGTTTGCTCTGCGTCCATCCAGCTCCTGCCACCTCGGAAGGACCGTGCTCTTTAAAAGAAAGCTTTTTTTTTTTTTTGCTAATGCTTTTCATTGAAGCGCCCATGTGTATATTATAGAAAAAAATCACAACACAAGATTTGACAAGTTATATGGACACAAGTTTTGGAGCAAAAGTATTTTACCTTGAAGATAATTTGTTTTCAGTGTTACTTAATTAAGTATCAGAAGGTGTTAACTTGGTGGGTTTTAAATACTGGAGGTATCTTTAGGTTATGTATACATTGTTTACTTTAATAATTTGTAGCACACTGGGGCGCCTGGGTGGCTCAGTCGTTAAGCATCTGCCTTCAGCTCAGGTCATGATCTCAGGGTCCTGGGATCGAGCCCCACATTGGGCTCCCTGCTCAGCGGGAAGCCTGCTTCTCCCTCTCCCACTCCCCCTGCTTGTGTTCCCTCTCTCTCTGTGTCCCTCTCTGTCAAATAAATAAATAAAATCTTTAAAAAAAATAATTTGAAGCCCACTGAAATAATTTTTAAAAACAAGACATAATTGACGTAACGTTTTATTAGTTTTAGGTGTATAACATAATGATTTGGTAGATGTATGTAGCTCAAACTGATTACAAGTCTAGTTAACTAACACTCATCTCCACATATAGGTACAGAATTGTTTTTCTTGTGATGAGAACTTTTAAGATCTACTCTCCTAGCAATTTTTAAATATACAATATGGTATTGTTAACTACAGTTACCATGATCCCTAAGGCTTTTTTGTCTTATAACTGGAAGTGTATATCCTTTTTTTTTTTTAAGATTTTATTTTTAAGTAAAATCCCACACCCAGCGTGGGGCTGGAACTCACAACCCTGAGATCAAGAGTCACACACCCTACCAACTGAGCCCGCCAAGTGACCCTGGAAGTTTGTACCTTTGGACCACCGTCCCTCCTTTTGCCCATCCCCTGCCTCGGGCAACCACCAGTCCGCTCTGTATCTAGGAATTTAGATTTTTGTTTCAGATTCCACGTATAAGTGAGATCCTACAGTAGTAGCTGCCTTTCTCTGTCTGACTTATTTCGCTTGGCATAATGCCCTCAAGATCCATGGTTGTCACAAATGGCAGGATTTCCTTCTTTTTTATGGCTGAATAACATCCTATGATATTTATGTAGCACACCTTCGTCCATTCACCTGTCAGTGGGCACGTAGGTGGTTTTCATGTCCCGGCTGTTGTGGATGATGCCGAAATGGACATGGGGGTGCTGATATCTCTTCAAGAGAGGGATTTCACGTCCTTCCGATAAATACTCAGAAGTGGAATTGCTGGATCATAGGGTAGTTCTATTTTTAGTTTTTTTGAGGAAGCTCCATCCTGTTCTCCACAGCGGCTGCACCAACAGTGCCCGAAGGTTCCCTATTTTCTGTGTCTTTGCCAACGTTTGTTATTTAAACCCTTTTTATTTTATAACTAGCTTGTGGTTTCTGAAACAACTGGAACTAAAAACCACCAAGATTTTTTACAGCCCCATCTTTACCATACGATGTATCTCTTTCCTTAGCAAATGAAAACATTTTCTCTCTTTAAGTTTATTATTTAAATGACCATTTTATGGGGCGCTCGGGTAGCTCAGTCGGTTGCATGTCCAACTCTTGATTTCGGCTCAGGTCATGATCTCAGGGTCCTGGGATCGAGCTCCATGGGG
>NW_028047115.1:0-424 GCF_054177405.1 Leptonychotes weddellii
ACTGAGAAACAAACTGAGGGTTCTAGAGGGGAGGGGTGTGGGAGGATGGGTTAGCCTCATGATGGGTATTGAGGAGGGCACGTTCTGCATGGAGCACTGGGTGTTATGCACAAACAATGAATCATGGAACACTATATCTAAAACTAATGATGTAATGTATGGGGATTAACATAACAATAAAAATTTTTTAAAAATAAATAAATATCTCCACCTTAAAAAAAAAATAGAAAACAGCTAGTCAATCAAAATAATATAATTTAATGAAAAATATATCTTTAGAATCAAGGGAGGTGGGACTAAAGGAAAAATTAAATTTCCTATAGATTAAGAAGTTAAATGGGAGTGTGAACAGAGAAAGATATAAACCGCCTCTGCTTTCCTTCCTACATGAGCAGGAAGAACTCTGTTTCCCAGCTAGATGATA
>NW_028047116.1:0-424 GCF_054177405.1 Leptonychotes weddellii
AGTCTCCAGAACAACGATCTCTCCATTTGGTCCCTTCCCTGGGACACCCCAGCTGGGACTGCCCAGTGACAGACAGAGTGGGCTCAGGAACTGGGAGACCTGAGTACCCAACTTGACTCATCCACTTACGGCAGGTGCTTGCACGAGCCTCTTACCATCCATTGGTGTATTGGAGCCCGTTTGTGGGCCACAGACCACATGCCTGAGTCTTCCTAACTCCATGCCCAATGAGGGCCCATTGGGAGCTTAAAACCGGCCACGGTAGGCGTCTGGACATCACGGAAATTGGCAAATGCTGTCATTGGGGCTCGTTTTTATTTTGATATCTCTCCCAGAGATCAGCTGTTAACATTTGCAGCCCACCACTCTCTACGCTTTAGGTGTTCTCATGTTTAAAGTAGTGATATAATAATAATAACATGGA
>NW_028047117.1:0-424 GCF_054177405.1 Leptonychotes weddellii
AGATTCTCTCTCTCTCCCTCTGCCCCTCCCCCCACAACGTACATGCTCTCTAAAATAATTTTTTTAATCAAAAAAAAAGAAGCATCTGGTGAGAATTTTATATCCATTTTACTACATGTTTCCTGCTGCCAGAAACATGGATGCTGCCTTGGAACATAAGAATGAAAGCCACAGGAGGGGGCGGAGCAAGATGGCAGAGGAGTAGGAGACCTGGATTTCGTCTCCTCTCAGGAATTCAGCTGGATAGGGATCAAACCAATCTGAACACCTACAAACTCAACAGGAGATTGAAGAAAAGAAGAGCAACAACTCTCTCATCAGAAAAGCTACCACTTTCTGGAAGGTAGGACGTGCGGAGAAGTGAATCCGAGGCGATATTCGGGAGGATAGATGGCGGGGGAGGGGCCTCCGTCGGCCGCTTCTG
>NW_028047118.1:0-424 GCF_054177405.1 Leptonychotes weddellii
CCGGGACTCCAGGATCATGACCTGAGCCGAAGGCAGTCGCTTAACCAACTGTGCCACCCAGGCGCCCCCGAGGCTGGTAATTCCATTGGTGACCGACGGCCCGGTGCGTCAGCAGAGTCTAGGGGGTCAGAGGGCCGGATGCGGGGAGCTGTGGGCCACACGGGACGCCAGCCGCCAAGGGCCCAGGCAGAGCCCCGCCCCAGGAGGAGCGGCGGGACCTGAGGATGGTTGCCGCCCCTGAAATCCACCCCCCTCCCCGCCCCCGCGCGGAGACACTGGCCCGCGACGACAGGGGCTCCTTGGGCCCGGCGTTCTTCATTTGGTTTCCATTTTTGACTGTCCGATTTCCTCTAACTTCTTCAGTCCCCGTAGGCAGTGGGAAGCCGCCGAGAGGGGTTTGTGTGCACGCACCACCGGGGATGCG
>NW_028047119.1:0-424 GCF_054177405.1 Leptonychotes weddellii
AGACCCCCGGGAGCTGGTCCGGAGGCGGACTCTAGCCCGGGGTGGTCGCCCGGCTCCACGCTTCGGTCCTCACCGGCTTCTCTCTGGCCCCGTGTGTCGAGTCCAGGTGGCCCGAGGCACCACGACCCGGAGGAGCAGGTTGAAAAGATCCGATGGCAGCACCACTTCAACCAGCTTCATCCTCAGACAGGTAGGAGGCAGACTCGGGGAGGCGGCGTGGCCGGGGGGGGGGGGGCGGGCGGCGGTGATGGGCAAGTTGGGGAGAAGGCCCGGTGCGGGGCGCGGGGGTCCGAGAGCCGAGCGCTGCCCCCACGAGCCGGAGCGGCGGGTCGCGTCTCTGCGCGCCTCTCTCCGGCCGGGGCCCGGCGCTCCCGCTGCATCCTTCTTCTGCAGCCGCCTGCGCGCTGTCTTCGCGGCCAGGCGG
>NW_028047120.1:0-424 GCF_054177405.1 Leptonychotes weddellii
CCTTTCCTCTAGAAGATGTCACTACTTATCTGGGAACATCAGTGCAATACAATAAAGTATGTATCCTATGAGTTTTCATTAAATTTTGTTAGAAGAATTGAAAACTAATGACTATACTTACACAAGCATTTACCAAGTAGTAATAACGTATTATGTTGTGAATAATAATATTATGTTATGAGACACTCAAAGTAAAACAACAAAACTCTGAATGCAAAGCCAATTAATTAATCCGTCAGAAATGGAGAAATGGGAGTATGAATTAATTAACTCAAAAACAAACATTTTTTTCTCCTTATTTAGTTTGGAATTATTTAATAATCATAAAAAGTGTTTGGTTTCATGATTTAAACACAGATTTCCTAGCCAAGTAATATCATAGGCCCAGTGAGAAATACTTTGAGTGTGTTGTCCCGGCTATCTA
>NW_028047121.1:0-424 GCF_054177405.1 Leptonychotes weddellii
GGGCTCTATTCCAGGACCTGGAATCATGACCTGAGCCGAAGGCAGACGCTTAATGACTGAGCCACCCAAAAGCCCCAATAGCTCTATTTTCAACTTTTTGAAGAACCTCCCTACTGTTTTCCAGAGTGGTTGCACCAGCTTGCATTCCCACCAACAGTGTAGGAGGGTTCCCCTTTCTCTGCATCCCCGCCAACATCTGTCATTTCCTGACTTGTTAATTTTAGTCATTCTGACTGGTGTGAGGTGGTATCTCATTGAGGTTTTGATTTGGATTTCCCTGATGCCGAGCGATGTTGAACACTTTTTCATGTGTCTGTTTGTCTGCCTTTTTCTTAATGATTTGTACGAGTTTTAAAAAATACTCTCGGTACGAGTTCTTTGTCAGTCACATATGCTGTATGTATACACAATACATATGTCAGGA
>NW_028047122.1:0-424 GCF_054177405.1 Leptonychotes weddellii
GTTTTAATCAAATTAGGAAAAATCTTTTTTTTTAAGATTTTATTTATTCATTTGAGACACAGAGATACAGAGAGAGAGAGAGAGAAAGCATGAGCAGGGAGAGAGGCAGAGGGAGAGGGAGAAGCAGGCTCCTCGCTGAGCCAGGAGCCCGATGCGGGGCTCGATCCCAGGACCCTGGGATCATGACCTGAGCCGAAGGAAGACGCTTAACCATCTGAGCCACCTGGGAGCCCCCAAATTAGGAAAAATCTTAAACACTATTTCTCTCCATATTTTTGCCCTTCTTTCTCTCTTAGGTACTCAAATTACATATGTACATAATTTGCTTGGGGTCATTTAGCAGTTTATTGAAACTCAGTTAAAATTCTTTTTTGGGGGGGGTCTTTGTTCTTTCATAGTTTCTATTGCTATGTCTCCAAGTTCA
>NW_028047123.1:0-424 GCF_054177405.1 Leptonychotes weddellii
GTTTGCACAACTCCTGTAAATTGTAAATATATTGCCTACATGATAAAAGAGATTTTGCCAATGTGATTAAGTTAAAGATTTTCAGATGTGATCATCCTGAAATATCCAGGTGGGCCTAATGTAATAAACAAGGGTCATTATTATAAGAGGGAAGCAGGAGGATAGTCAGAAAACAAAGTTTGAGAATGGAACCAGAAAGGGGAGTGATTTACTTTAAAACAGAGTAAATGACATATCAGATAAAGGGCTAGTATCCAAAATCTATAAAGAACTCATCAAACTCAACACCCAAAGAACAAAGAATCCAATCAAGAAATGGGCAGAAGACATGAACAGACATTTTTCCAAAGAAGACATCCAAATGGCCAACAGACACATGAAAAAGTGCTCAATATCGCTCGGCATCAGGGAAATCCAAATCAAA
>NW_028047124.1:0-9259 GCF_054177405.1 Leptonychotes weddellii
AACATCGGGGTGCATGTACCCTTTCGGATCCCTACTTTTGTATCTTTGGGGTAAATACTGAGTGGTGCAATTGCTGGATCATATGGTAGCTCTATTTTCAACTTTTTGAGGAACCTCCATACTGTTTTCCAGAATGGTTGCACCAGCTTGCATTCCCACCAACAGTGTAGGAGGCTTCCCGAAAGGGTGATGAATTTTATTAAATACTTTTCTATATCAATTGAGATAATTATATGGTTTTTTTATTTTAACTCATTAAAATTATTTATTCTTAATATCATTATTTGTGTCTTCTCTCTTTTCTTCTTTTCTATTCTATGAGAAGTTTGTCATATTATTAGCTTTTTATTTTTTATTATTTTCATATTATTAGCTTTTTAAAGACAAACTTTAGGACTTGTTGACCCTCCCTATTGAATCTTTGCTTTCTGGTTTTTTCATTTCTGCTTTCATATTTATTATTGCCTTTCTTCTGCCTTTTCTTAGGCTTATTCTTTCTAAACTTCTCCAATTGGTTACTTAGCTCATTCCTTCTCAGCCCTTCTTTTCTAAGTACTATATCCTTTCCTTCTAATTATTACTTTACTTTCAATCCACGCAATCAGGTATGAAACATTTTCATTATCTTTAGGTTCTGGTTATTTTTAATTTTTACTGTTATTTTTTTATTGACTTTTAAGTTACCTAGAAACGTGTTTTAAAGCTTCCAAACACATGGAAACTGAATGTACTTTTTGTTACTGTCATCTGATTCGATGGCACTGTGGTAAAAAATGTAATCTGTATGTCAGCCATTCTTTGAAATTTTTGAGAGTTACTTCATGGCCCAGATGTAGTAATTTTTTTTTTTTTTTGTAAATATTGCATGCATGCTTGAGAGGAATAGTTATCTTCTAATTGTTGGGTGAAGAGTCCTATTTAAGTCCGATAGATCGATGTGTGTTTCAAATCTTCCTTATCTCTCATTTTTAAAAACCTTCTGTAATGATGTGGATCTGACAGATTTCCTGACCTGCACTACAGGCACATGGGGTATGAATCTGTGAGCTCTGTGGCTGGTGCTGAGGTGCTGGGGGAAGAGAGGAGCTCCTGAGGTCAGATGGTGACCATGCTGAACAAGGGGCAGCCCCCTGTGGCTATCAGAGCTGTGGGCTCCTTCTCTTTGGATTGGCAGAGCAGGTTACCTCCAGATCACAGCAGAGTCCACAGCTTTCCCGCTCACAGGCTGGAGGCTGGGCTGGCTCCGCCTGGGTGTGAGCTAAGCAAGTAAACTGATTCCTTGATGCGGCCACCGCCACTGAGATCTTGAGCTGTGTCAGGCACAGGACTAGGCTTCAGCCCCTGCCTTCACAGGCTCCCAGCCGCTGTGGCAGGAGCAGACTCCGGTTAAGAAGCAGACATTGTAAAACGAAGAGGTGTTTGTTACAGGAGCCAGGGGGTGGGGCACCCATTCTGGCTGGGGGGCATCACACCACACGGAGGCCCCCCATCCCACCCAGGTGCACAGCCTAGGTGTCAGGTTATCTTTTCAGATTCTAGCTTATGGGACGATTTTGAGCGCCTGTATTCCCCTCTTCTCTACTCAGGTAGGGGGCAGACGCTGCCTTTTCCGGTCTCAGGAGGTTGTGGCAGGATGAAAAGCAGAAGTTGCTGCAGGAATCTCCCTTCCTGGGTTTATATCTGAAAGGTTGAGCCCTAGAAGAGGTTTCCAGAGGTATTTTAGAGCAGAAGTTACATACTGCTGTCTGGTTTGAGCTGCCCCATGTAAGAACATTTTAAAATTAGGTGCTGACATTTAAAAATGTGATTCCACAAAACATGAGACCTCTTTGTGCACCTGGCAGCCCTGGGCCCGCTTGCGGCTCCCCTGATGCACTTCGCACATCCCCCAGCCACTGCCGATGACTTACCATGCCTGCTCTGGCATTCTCTTACAGTTTGCTCAGGAAATGAAATATTTCTCCTATAACATCTCCATTAAGTGGGGTTAAAAACTCAACACCCAAAAAACAAAGAATCCAGTCAAGAAATGGGCAGAAGACATGAACAGACACTTCTCCAAAGAAGACATACAAATGGCCAACAGACACATGAAAAAGTGCTCAACATCACTCAGCATCAGGGAAATCCAAATCAAAACCTCAATGAGATACCACCTCACACCGGTCAGAATGGCTAAAATTAACAAGACAGGAAACAACAGATGTTGGCAGGGATGCGGAGAAAGGCCTTGGGTCAACCTACACTGTTGGTGGGAATGCAAGCTGGTGCAGTCACTCTGGAAAACAGTATGGAGGTTCCTCCAAAAGTTGAAAATAGAGCTACCCTATGACCCAGCAATTGCACTACTGGGTATTTACCCCAAAGATACAAATGTAGGGATCTGAAGGGGTACGTTCACCCCAATGTTTATAGCAGCAATGTCCACAATAACCAAATTGTGGAAGGAGCCGAGATGCCCTTCAACAGACGAATGGATAATGTGGTCCATATATACAATGGAATATTACTCAGCCATCAGAAAGGATGAATACCTATCATTTACATTGACATGGATGGAACTGGAGGGGATTATGTTAAGTGAAGTAAGTCGGAGAAAGACAATTATCATATGGTTTCACTCATATGTGGAGTATAAGAAATAATGCAAAAGGACCATAGGGGAAGGGAGAGAAAACTGAATGGGAAGAAATCAGAGAGGGAGACAAACCATGAGAGACCCTTGACTCCAGGAAACAAACTGAGGGTTGCTGGAGGGGAGGTGGGGGGGATGGGGTAACTGGGTGATGGACATTAAGGAGGGCACGTGATGTGATGGGCACTGGGTGTTATATGCGACTGATTAATCACTGAACACTACATCTGAAACTAATGATGTACTACTCTATGTTGGTTAATTGAATTTAAGTTAAAAAAAAGAAAAAGAAAGAGGGGTAAAAGTTTTAAAAGTTCACTCGTACCAGGAGAAGCAAGAGGGAGTCCATTTCCTGGTGTAGGTGAAGACTGACCCAAAGTGTTAAGTATGAAATAAAGTGTGTCTGGATAGAAGGCTGGAACCCTAAGGCGCCAAAACGAAGCAAATGGCTTTTCTCACGAACATCCTGCTCCGCTCACGTCCATCATTTGCGTGAGGCTCAGAGGGACAAATGTGCTCAGTGAGTTAGCTGTGTTAGGGACTTGGCTGAGGAAGCTTGAGAATGAAAAGAGGCTCACTGTTGTCCATTTGGATGGGGCTCAACACTTGTCATTAAGTGGCTGTACATTTTTAAAAGCAAGATTTCTTGCACATTTGAGGTGGTGGCTCGACAGGCAGGTGTCAAGAAGTATGGAAACGTATGGCCCCAAATCTGTTGGTTTGAGCCTGTTGAGAACCAAGGGTCCTCCAACATAAGGGGCTTCGTGTGGGGTCTGGGAATGTGGATGGGAAAAAAATCACATCCCTGTCCTCTAACCTCTAATGGAAACTTCACATGTCTTTCCTACGTGAGGGTAAGCAATAAGCCACCGCGATATTACCACACAGGTGACTTTATTGCTGGTAGCAACTGTAGATTTTTTCATCCACATTCCAGCTGGTACAGACGTCTCTAAATATTGTTTCTGTTTGTCACGATGTCAGGATTGTGGACTTACTGTACGTGTGCTAGATCTTGCTGTTCAATGGGTAGAGAAAGAAGCACATATATTTCTATATCATAAGTCTCCTTTCTAAATATTTTGATAACTGTATTTCAATATAACTGGTTTCTTTTATGATCCTAGCTACTTTATTTTGGACATTAAAAATGTTATTCTGAGAAGAGAGTCAGCCTCCCCAGACTGAGAGGAGTGCATGGCACAAAAAAACAGTGACTAGGGTGCACTGTGGGCTGGTGGGGGACTTCCTGTCCCTGACCCAAGGCCATGGGCGTTGCTGCAGGAACTGGAAATCCACGTTGACCAGCTTTGCCCCCCACCCCCCCCTCGCCTCTGAGACTTATCAGCCTGGGTCTTTGAGCAAGAATCTGCACCCAGGGGCACTTCTGTTCCCGTGCTGTGTGTGTGTGGTGGTGGTGGGGGGCGGGTTATAGGAGATAGGTGGGGTGATAACCAGTACCCAGAAAGCCTCGAGGGCTAGCTCCCTTCCACCGATGGCAGGGCCAGGACAACAGGGGCTTCCCTCAGCCCTGCCCTTTGACAGAGCCGAGAGGAACTGAGCAACCTCCTAGCCGTGGAGGCAGCTTCCTCCTTGTCTGTCACGTGGAGCTTGGCTCCCGTTCCTCACAGCCTTGGGTCACACAGCCCGCAGTGCCTGTTCAGAGAGGAGCCAGGAGCACAGAGCCAACATGGGCTCGGGGGCCAGCATGCTGAGAGCCTTCCTCCTCCTCCTGGGTAAGTGAGGAATGCAGAAATGGGGTGGACGGGACTCTGCTGTGGCAGGGCTGCCTCAGTGAGTGGGAAGCCAGGGGAGCAGTAGCCCCCTGGGGCTCAGTCCCTTAAGCACAGATGTGTCCCTTTGGATAGATGGCTTTTTCACATTTTGAGACAGGAGACAGTGAGCAATGATTTTGTCTGTTTCATTCCAGCTGCAACTTACAAACGCTTCTGGGCCGGAGAAGAACAGGAAAGGGTCATGTGGTAGAGAGAGTTGTGGGCTCAGGACCTAGACAAATCTGGCTTTAAATTGTGGCTCCATTGCTTACAAACTGCAGCAAGCTTCCTAGACCCTCTCTCAGTTTCTGAACCCATAAAAGGGGGGATAATAATGCATCTCTTCTAGGATTGTATGAAAATTAAGTTCAATTTAATTAAGTCAAACCAAAATAATTACATAAAATGGGAAAATGTAGGTATATAGATGCTTCTCTATAGTTAGTGGTGAATCAGTCTTACTATGGAGTGGAGTAGGCTCTCAGTCACCCAGAGGTATCCTGGCTTTTTAAAGTCATTTTTAATTCTGTGCACCAAAGAAGGAAGAAGGGAGAAAGGCAGGGACTAATAGAAAAGTAGTGCCAGATATAGAGGGAGAAATGTAAGACCAGAGAAGCAGAGAGGAAAATCAGGAGAGATAAAGATCGAGGCACAGAATGATGGTTAGAATGATATGTATAGACAGAGATAAACAGAGATGAAAGAGCCATGCACTTTGCAAAATCTGCTTTGACATTAACTGTTATTTCTTAAAAAGGCAACAAATGTTCCTCATCTGCACAAAGATGCTTTTTCTCAGAATTGCACTGGGTTAAGACTCAAAGGCAGGCAGTCTATCTCCAGATCTAATCTTCTGTCTGAGGAAGCAATAGTCTGTACCCCCGACATGGGCAATGTTATTCCCATGGGCAGGACTCTGTCCGAAGCCTGCATCCAGCCCAGGAGTGAACAAAGACCTTGGCTTTCTGGGAGTTAGCATGTCAGGCAAAGAGCCTCGGCATCTAGCAGTTTACACATGGAAATGGGCATGTATAATGAGTGGCGGTGGATGAGGGGTGGTTAGAACAAGCAAGCAAGAACGAGGTGTGTGCAGGGCAGAAAATGCAAAGCGTGCTCAGTAACGTGGCAGAAGGTGGCAGGCGTCTTAACTTGTTTCTGCTTTTGACCTATCTAGATATACAGACCAGTCTGTCCTGGGGGGAAAAAAAAGGAAGTTAAATTTAAGAAATCCAATGAAAAAAATGTGCATATGATACGAACAGGCAGCTTGCTGAAGAATTACAAACAAATGATAAGCCTTGAAAATGCTCAAGGTCCCAAATAATAAAAGAAATAGTAACATGTAACCTTTTTGAGTGCATTCATCATGCTGCATACTCCCTTCAGCACTTTACATTAGCTCATTCCATCCCTACAACTTCATAAATAGGTCCCACCATTGTTTGCCTTTTAAGGATGAGGTTTTAATTAGTTGGTCAAGGTATCACAGCCGGTTAGTGTTTTCGGATACTACTGGGTAGAGACAGTAGTGTTTAGGAGTGTGTGCCTTGCTCTAAACAACCCGAATGTAAATCCTCTTTGGCTGTTTACCAGCCCCGGGAGTTTGGGAGATTGTCCATCCTCTCCTTGCTCAGTTTTCTCATCTGTAACTTGGGGATAATGATTGTACCAACCTCACAGGGCTGTTGAGAGAACTCCGTCTCTGACCACATTTAAAGCACGGGGCCAGTATCTGACATGAGGTGAGCACTCACTCTTGGATATTTGGAACACTGATTGACCCAATCTTCTCAGGAGGCAATCTGACAATATGTAGCGAAGTGCCCACTGTTCACAACCTTTTACCCAGAAATTCCACCTTCGGGAACTTATCCTGATGAAATAATAGGGTAACAGCTCCCCAAAATATTTAATAGGATGTTACTCAGCACTGCAGACCCCAGTAGAAACCAGAAAGAAATGATTTTCAGTTAGAATCTGGCTAAATCCAATACGCTTACATGAAAGACATTAACTTTCTCGAAGGACAGAGGAGAGGTGACATGGACAGAGGAGAGGTGACAAAGTGATAGTTACAGAGTTATAGGTATGGAATTATATTTTGCATATGTTTGCTTGCCTATCCAAAAATTGACTAGAAGGAAATACAGCACATTGTTAATAGTTTTCTTTTACTTTTTCTAGGAAATAGATAATGAGGCATCTTTTGATTTCTTTGTATTGACATTTTTCATAATGATCATATATATTCTTAATACCAAATAAATAAATTTCTATGCACCAAAAAATAGCATGATAGCCTGTTGAAAGTTGTAAGAAGTAATTGAGCTTTTCCTTTATGAACTGGTGAAAGGAACCTGGGAGATTCTCTAGTGATGCCTACTAATACTGGGCAGGTGACCAGGCCAGTCACCCCGGGGCATAGGAGAGAGCTGTGCATGAGGGCTTTTGGGAACATGGGAGGAACAAGGACATCTCTCCCTACTCCTGTGACATCAAGGCTTGCATGAGCCACTATTTTCCACATACAGAGTAGTTGGAGAGTTTTGGGAAACCCAGTTTTCCAATCTTCTAAAACTATTTTTAAGAGTGAGATCAATATAACAAACATTTGTGGACCCAACACCTTGATTAATGCATTTTAAAATTTGGCTGGTTTTTTAGATACATGTATTTGAAAGTAGATAGATAAATCAACATATCCATCAAAGAAATAGAATGTCAGAAATGGAGTTAATGCCCTCTGGGCTCCCCTCTTCTGTCTTGTTTTCCTCTCTCCTCCGGAGGAAACAGCACTCCTGCTTTGACTGCGCTTCCTTCCTGTGTTGCTTTCTAGAGGTTCAATATGTGACATGAATGTCCCCACAGCATACTCAACATGCTGTCTTAGGTCCCCATGCTGATCACATAGATCAAACGTATTTGTTTCAACTACCTATATGATTCTTTTGAAACACTACGTCATAATTCAGTTGTACCTTCCAGTATTGATCAAATTTAGGTTGTTTCTTAGTTCTTGTATGGTCGCTGATGCTGCAATGAGCCATCTTCTAGAAGCCCCGTGTGGCTGTTTTCTGGGAGACAATCGAGAAGAGGTGTTGCTGTCATGGGTATGGGCAATTCTCCCCTCATTGGATATTGCCAAATTGCTCTCCAATGGCGAGGCCTGGACCTCTCTGTCCCCCTACAGGTTTAGTGACACCCAATAGTGTGAGACTTCTCATTTTTCTGCCAATCAGAGTTGTAAAATATTATCTCCAAGTTTTTAGGTTGCACGTTTCTGATTACTAGTCAGAATAACCATTTTCCCTGTATTTATCAGACAGCCAGGTTTCTTTTTCTGTACATTTCCTGTGGTTTTCTTTGATTATTGGTCTTTTATGTATTTTTTCTGGGTATTAATTATTTGGCTCTGTCATGTGTTGAGATATCCTGTCTCAGTATATCACTTATCTTTTATCTTTGTGACATTCTTTGCTCTGCAGAAGTCTTTAAAATGAGATACAATCACATTTATTATCCTTTGACTTTTGGTGTGTCTGGTTTTTTTCCCTTGTCTAAGAAACTTTTTTTTTTTTAAAGATTTTATTTATTTTTTACAGAGCGAGCGAGAGTGAAACAGCATGAGAGGGGAGAGGGTCAGAGGGAGAAGCAGGCTCCCCGCTGAGCCGGGAGCCCGATGTGGGACTCGATCCCAGGACCCTGGGATCATGACCTGAGCCGAAGGCAGACGCTTAACCATCTGAGCCACCCAGGTGCCCCCTAAGAAACTTTTTTTTTAAATTTAAAGTGGTCGCATTTTCCATGATTGTACTGTTAATTTATTTGGAATTTATTTTTGTGTATGGCCTAAGCAAAGGATCTAATTTTAGGTTTTTTCTATATGAAACATCACTTGCCTTCATATCATTTATTTCACAATCTTTCCTTTCTCCCCTCTCCTTCCTTTCTCTCCTCTTTTTTAAAGAAAAATTGCAAGAATAATAATACAAAGAACCCCCGTATGATTTGCCGATTTCTTAATCAAATCACATCATTTGCTTTATCTTATGCTATCTCTCTAGAGAGATGTGTTTATACAAAACAAATGAGGATATAAATATATATACTTCTATATATAGAAAGAGAGAGATGTCTTTTTTTCAGAGCCATTTGAGAGTAAGTTGTATATATCATGGGGTTTTTTTTTAAACCCCTAAATACATTAGTGTGTATTTCTTAAGAATAGAGACAATCTCTTGCATAACCACAGCACAGTTAGCAACATCAGGAAATATTAACATTGACGAAATACTTTCACATAATCTATCAGAGTCCAATATTCTCACTGGACCCACCAATGCCTTTTGCAACCTTCACTGTGGTCCAGCAAAGGAGCCAATGGAGGGGCAGATGTTGCATTTGGTAACTTTGTTTCTTTACCTTCTTTACCTGGAACATCTCCTCAGTCTTTGCCTTTTATGACATTGGTATTTTAGAAGCTTCCATCTCCTTTTCTTTCAAAGAACATTCCTCATTTTGGAGTTGGCCTGATATTCTAGTGATTTCATTTATCCATTCTGTACTAGACAATGCATAACTACTCTTGGGTCCTTCTCAGGGTTTCACATTTGGAAGCAGAAGATACCTATGTGAGAAAGGCTCATGTTCTTTTGACATGATGATAAAAGACTTGAAGCTAGATTTTGGATTACGGTTGTCACAATTCTAAATAAATTATTTGCCGCTTAACTACCAACCGATCAATATTGTTAAATTTTGCTAAAATATTGCTCTAAGAATAGCTATTGAAAATATCTGGTGAAATTTCTAGGCATTTTCTTAGAGGTTTGCACCTTCCTTTTTAAAA
>NW_028047125.1:0-424 GCF_054177405.1 Leptonychotes weddellii
ATCCTAAAATTTGTATGAAACCAAAAGACCCCAAATAGCCAAAGCAATCTCAAAAACAAAAACAAAAAAACAAAACAAAACAACCCTGGGGGAATCATAACACAGGCTTCAAGTTATATTACAAAGCTGTAGTAACGAAAACAGTATGGTACTGGCACGAACACACACACACACACAGATCAACGGAACAGAACAGAAAGCCCAGAAATAAATCCACAATTATATGGGGCGCCTGGGTGGCTCAGATGGTTAAGCGTCTGCCTTCGGCTCAGGTCATGATCCCAGGGTCCTGGGATCGAGTCCCACATCGGGCTCCCTGCTCGGCAGGAAGCCTGCTTCTCGCTCTCCCACTCCCCCTGCTTGTGTTCCTGCTCTCACTATCTCTCTCTCTGTCAAATAAATAAATAAAATTTAAAAAAAAAAA
>NW_028047126.1:0-424 GCF_054177405.1 Leptonychotes weddellii
AGTACAAGCAGGGGGAGCAGCAGAGGGAGAGGGAGAAATAGGCTCCCGGCCGTGGAGCAGGCAGCCCGACGCAGGGCTCGATCCCAGGACCCTGGGATCATGACCTGAGCCGAAGGCAGACGCTTAACCAACTGAGCGACCCAGGCGCCCCTGAAGTGTAAGGACATTTCCACGTTTTTCTTTTTCTTTTTTTTTTTTTTTAAAGATTTTATTTATTTATTTGACAGAGAGACACAGCGAGAGAGGGAACACAAGCAGGGGGAGTGGGAGAGGGAGAAGCAGGCTCCCCGCAGAGCAGGGAGCCCGATGCGGGACTCGATCCCAGGACCCTGGGATCATGACCTGAGCTGAAGGCAGTCGCTTAACCAACTGAGCCACCCAGGCGCCCTACACGTTTTTCTAAACAGGCTTTTCTCAGACATCA
>NW_028047127.1:0-424 GCF_054177405.1 Leptonychotes weddellii
GGCAGTGTTATTTTTTTTTTTTTAAAGATTTTATTTATTTATTTGAGAGAGAGAGAATGAGAGAGAACACATGAGAGGGGGGAGGGTCAGAGGGAGAAGCAGACTCCCCGCTGAGCAGAGAGCCCGATGTGGGACTCGATCCCGGGACTCCAGGATCATGACCTGAGCCGAAGGCAGTCGCTTAACCGACTGAGCCACCCAGGCGCCCCGGCAGTGTTATTTTTAAGCTTAACAATTCATACAATGGAATATTACAGAGCAATAAAAATAAATGGACCAGATCTACATATATTAACAAAATTAAACAGCAGAAACCATCGTAATTTAAGAAAAAGGCATGTGACAGAAAGATATAGGAAGTGTGGTATCAATGCTGCATATTTTTAAATATATATATATATTAAGATTTTATTTATTTATGTGA
>NW_028047128.1:0-424 GCF_054177405.1 Leptonychotes weddellii
GGGACGGGAGGAGGTCTGAGGCCCCAGATCACTGCTAGGGGGACCATTGCTGGCGTCCACGCACCTCGTGTCCCCCACCTCACCCCACCCCACCCCAGTGAGCCCACGGTCTGGGGGAAGCTTCCCCGTGGGGCATTCCCCCTTTGTCTCCACAGGGGTGACCAGGACACAGGGAGCCCAGCCTGGGAGAGTCCCTGGGGAAAAAAAAAAAAAGAAAAGAAAAAATGGGGCGCCTGGGTGGCTCAGTTGGTTAAGCGACTGCCTCCGGCTCAGGTCATGATCCTGGAGTCCCGGGATCGAGTCCCGCATCGGGCTCCCTGCTCAGCAGGGAGTCTGCTTCTCCCTCTGACCCTCCTCCCTCTCATGCTCTCTGTCTCTCATTCTCTCTCTTGCAAATAAATAAAATCTTAAAAAAAAAAAAAAA
>NW_028047129.1:0-424 GCF_054177405.1 Leptonychotes weddellii
CTCAGTTTGTTTCTCGGGGTCCATAGTCTCTAGTGGTTCATCTCCCCCTCCGATTTCCTCCACTTCATTTTTCCCTTCCTGTGATCTTCTTCTTTTTTTAACATATAATGTATGATTTGTTTCAGAGGTACAGGTCTGTGATTCGACAGTCTTACACAATTCACAGCACTCACCATAGCCAGTTTTTTTTTTTTTTTTTTAAAGATTTTATTTATTTATTTTGACAGAGAGACACAGCGAGAGAGGGAACACAAGCAGGGGGAGTGGGAGAGGGAGAAGCAGGCTTCCCGCGGAGCAGAAAGCCCGATGCGGGGCTCGATCCCAGGACCCTGGGATCATGACCTGAGCCGAAGGCAGGCGCTTAACGACTGAGCCACCCAGGCGCCCCCCACCATAGCCAGTTTTAAATGTAATAAAAGTACAC
>NW_028047130.1:0-424 GCF_054177405.1 Leptonychotes weddellii
AACGGAGCCCTTTCCAAGGGAACGTGACAGCGACTGCTGTGTCCCTTGTTCCTGCAGACCCTTCAGAAACCTTCCTTGTAGTTCGCCCCACGCGCCTGCACAGGCACGGCCCAGCGTCACCCCCGCTGTGGATGAAGAAGCCAAGCTCAGGCCCAGGATGAGTGACCACGCCAGCGACGGGCGGCCACGCCCACAAGGAATGTCTACGCCCACCGCGAGCGGCCACGCCCACGACGAACGGCCACGCCCACGACGGACGGCCTGGCCCAGGACGAGTGGCCACGCCCACGACGACTGGCCACGCCCAGGACGAGTGGCCACGCCCACGACGGACGGCCTGCCCCAGGACGAGTGGCCACGCCCATGACGACCGGCCACGCCCAGGACGAGTGGCCACGCCCACGATGAGCCGCCACGCCCACGG
>NW_028047131.1:0-424 GCF_054177405.1 Leptonychotes weddellii
AGTTATAAACAAAATGTACCTATCACATTAATAACTGCTACATCTTCTGACTGCTACGGCACGGTTATGTTTTAGATCACTTGATAAATTACATTACAAGCAAAAATACCTAAAATAATTGAGATAATTCTTTTACTCGTAAGTCATTTCAGTGACTCTTAAGAAGCTTTTATTTATTTTTTATTTTTTTATTTTTTTTTAAAGATTTTATTTATTTATTTGACAGAGACAGAGACAGCGAGAGCAGGAACACAAGCAGGGGGAGAGGGAGAAGGAGAAGCAGGCTTCCCGCTGAGCCGGGAGCCCAATGTGGGGCTCGATCCCAGGACCCTGGGATCATGACCTGAGCCGAAGGCAGTCGCTTAACCAACTGAGCCACCCAGGCGCCCCGACTCTTAAGAAGCTTTTAAATGGGAAGGTTAAA
>NW_028047132.1:0-424 GCF_054177405.1 Leptonychotes weddellii
AAAAAAAACAAAAAAAAAAAACAAACCCAGCTGGCCCTTGTTTGGTTTTCGGCAAAGCCCTGTCTCTTTAAGTTTGCACTGGGAACCCTCGGGGGCAGCCAACTTTTAATTGTGCACACATGGAGTTTTTGGAGCTTGCCCTATGCTTTGCTAGCAAGCGCATAGGCCCTTTCTCCGCCCCCCCGTTTGAGGAGAGAAATTCTGGAGTCTGGGGAGGCTGAGGATGGCCCAGTTACCAGGGTTCTAAACCCAGGGACTCAGCAGCTGCTCTGGGAACTGGATTCATTTCCTGCGTCCCCAGGTCTGAAAGATTTTCTAGGAAAATTAATATTTGCCAGGGCCTCCACGCAGGGAGGGGACGGGTTTCTGGGTGATTTTTCGATGCGAACTGCTCACACATCTCGGCTGCTGGGTTCTGAGCTCC
>NW_028047133.1:0-424 GCF_054177405.1 Leptonychotes weddellii
AAGGAAGGAAGGGTAAAAAAGAAAGGAAGGATAGATGGATATAGATATTGCTTAATTCCTTTTAGACCCAGATGATGCTCACCCTTTTACAATCACCTCTCTGAGAAAATTGGGCATGTGATGGGTTCTAGAAAAAATACATGTCTCTAACTTAAGACAAATAGCATGCTTAGCCTCAAAATGCATTGCATGCAAATAAGAGTTTTAGTATCAGGACCCAGGTGCACATTGCAGGAAAACCAAGAAATGAAGAAGAGAGTACACAAATAATTCAGGAATCCAAGTAGATAATCCACATCTACGTTTTAGGCTAACTCCACTCTGTTCAACTTGAGTCATGGGACTTTCATTCATTCTTTAAATACTTACTAAGTTCCTCCAGGGCCCTAATACTGGGCTAAGTGTTTGAGTACACAGTATGAAC
>NW_028047134.1:0-424 GCF_054177405.1 Leptonychotes weddellii
GCCGGTCAAATTCTGCCAACCGTCTGCTTTTGCGCAGCCCCAGAGTTATGATGGTTTTTACATGGCTGGGGAAAAAAAACATTGAGAAGAGGGGAAAATTTTTTTTTTTTTGAGAGAGAGAATGAGAGACAGAGAGCACGAGAGGGAAGAGGGCAGAGGGAGAAGCAGACCCCCTGCTGAGCAGGGAGCCCAATGCGGGACTCCAGGATCATGACCTGAGCCGAAAGCAGTCGCTTAACCAACTGAGCCACCCAGGCGCCCGAGAAGAGGGGAAAATTTTGGCACGTGGGAAAACCACATGAAATTAAAATTTCATCATCCATTAATAAAGTTTTATTGGAACCCCACCACACCCATTTGTTTAGGGGACACAACAGCCTATGGCTGTTTTCCTGCCGCAGCAGCAGAGCTGAGGAGCTGTGAA
>NW_028047135.1:0-9258 GCF_054177405.1 Leptonychotes weddellii
TAACATAATAATAAAATAAAATAAAATAAATAAAAAGTGATATTCGAGAAGAGCACTAAAGGATGAATATGATTTTGATGGGTAGAAATTGTTGGGGGAGCAGGGCATAGAAGGAACAGAAGGGAAATCATCTCCAGAGGTCAACAGAAAAAGGAGACAATTTAATCAAAAGCACAGGCCACAAGTAAGTACATAGCATATTCAAAGAGCAAGTAATGCAGTTAGTCTGGAGCATAGGTGAATAGTCTAAGATCAAACTGCCAAGTTCTGTTTTGGCCATCATGTGGCAGACCCTGAACATCAAGATAAGGAATCAGAACTGGATTCTCTAGGCATTAGGGAGGCACTAAAGGTTTTTGAGCAGAGTGATGTACTTTTAGTGTAGATATAATACAGTAAGATGACTGCCTTGCCCTTTCACCTCCGCCCTGTAACAATCAATGACAGTAGCTACTTACACAGTTATGTCTATCTATACAAACAAACCTTGGGCCAGTTACTTACTACTTTTAGTTAGGTACTTATGAGGCATTCTAAGGTTCTGATTAAATGTTTAGTTCCTCAAGTAAGATTGAGTTTAATCCTTTACCTCTACTCCTACCCATGTTCTTTATCTTGGACTAGTTACTTAAGGGCACTCTATAAATATAATCCTCAAAAACAGTACAGTATCATAGTTAAAGGAGTGATTTGTGGACTCATTTAAAATCACCAGGCTTTAGCTGTGTGACCTAGATCAATAAATGTAAGCTCTCTGAGCCTATTTCCTTAGCTGTAAAGTAATATCAATAATAACACCCAGTATTACCTGATTCTTGTGGGTATTACATTAGAAAATGCTTTGAACATAGTAAGTTCTCCAGTTGTTATTACAATTTGTGTACAGATAGATCTTAGTGGATTTTTCATACTGGCAGAAATAACACCATTTCTAACATTGTGTCTTTGAGAAAATGTTTTCAGAATTCAGGGAGGAGCAGAGGAATACAAAAGAACTTCTCATTCATTCATTCATTTATTCAAAGTTGAAGCCTGAATAAAAATATACTTCTACCCTGACATTCTTCAGGCACAACAAAGAATATATTTTGTTTCTGTGTCTTTGGCAAGCTCACCATGTCTGTGACTCATTAGTGTCACAGGAGCGACTGAAATATTTTGGTTTCTATCTCAGTTGAAAGAAATGTTGTCATTTTTCCAGTGTAAAACATTAAATGCTTTCTGATATTTCTCTTCTTTTAAAAAATACCATTTGATTATAATTAGCATCTCCATTAGTACCCATCAGAGGTGCCATACTTGGCTGAAACAAGTGTATTTATAAACTACATAATTCTATACTGGGGCCTTCATATGACTCCATCCTCAAAGCCCATTCCAGGAGAGCATCTTACAGATATCTGAGCACTACTGAGGACTCAGCCGGATTATTCTCTCACTCCCACCTAATACCCTTTAATATGGCCTTCCTTGGCCCACATGGCATGCTGGTGAGGGAGCTCTCTGAGCCCCACAGGTTATGCAGTCCTCAAATCACATTAAAACCAGTCCTGCTATAAATCACTGGTGCAAACACTCCAGGCATTTTTGGGGTTACAGAATTGTGACCAGATGTTTCCACATTCGCACTTCGGATTTCGCAAAGCCAACATGCCGCATTTATTTCCCTACCCAGAAACATGGGTGAAGAGGCAGAGAAAGGAAAGGAATATGGTGCTTGCCAGTGAACAGAGTAACATATTTTAGTGAAAACTGCATTGTTTTTGGAGTCTCAGATACACATGTTTGAATGACAATTCCATCACTTACTTACTATGTTATCTTGGGCAATTAATGTCACCTCCTGAAGCCCTTAATTTTCTCATCTGGAAAATGGGGTAACAGTACCTACCTCATAGGGTTATTGTGAGGATTAAATTAAGAGAAAAAGAAAACCGTAAAGCATAACACATAGTAGACACTAAATAAATATTAGTTTCTCTTCATGACTTGTAGATTCCATGTCAAACAACAACTCTTATCTGGCAACTCCCTATGTGTAGCCCCTCTAGTACTAGGTACTATAGAGTGTAGAATAATGTTTTCGTTGCATATGAAGTATTTTTGTGTTTTTATTTTTGTTTTTTTAAACAAAGTCCTGACCTTAAAAAGATAGGGATGAATCTTGGTCTCCCCTTGGAAGGAGTTTTTCTCAGTCCTTTCCCACTCCTACACAACATGTCACTCTTCCAGGCCAACTTGAAACTGGATGATAGAAATCTCCTGTCAGTTACCCATCCTGAAATCACACAATTCTCCCTCACCCTAATGAGAGCTTTATCTTCTCAGAAAGAAAAAGGAATCTATATTTTTTAAGAGTTTGATTAGTATTGCATGTACAGAAAAGAATTCTGAATGGGCTCTGTTCTTTCTTTTTTATTGGTTTGCAATAGTCCCTCTTCCTCCAATCTACTCAGTTTACCCACCTCAACTCCAAACACCCACCCTTGCAAAAGATCATCCTATGAAGATGTAAGCAGTGAGTGGATTATAGCCAATTTATCCTGGTTTGGCTGCCTCCAAGTGATGGGCATCAATCACTCCTTAATAAAAATTTATAAGGTTGCCAACTACTTAATATGGATTCATAGTTGCTCAGATCTTTATTACCTATATTCTGTATACTCTCGCAATTTATTGGGCTAGTCATTTGGAGAGAAGAGTTTTAGGGAAAACATCAGGGACAGGAAAATGAGGTCAAAGGGTACAGTATATAGTGGTATGGAGCAACTAAGCAGAGGGTTAGGCACAAGTCATCAATTCCATCCTACTTTACATCAAAACAATGACAACTTTACACAGATCATGAGCATTTTGAAGACATTTGTATTTAGAGAAATGTTTTCTTTAATTGTCTAGTAAATGAGTTTTTAGGATGCTCTCAGAAAGCAAACTCAATAGCACCTTTGTGAAAAAATAAAAGGATGGTTTGACCTTTGGTTCTGATATTTTTCGTCCGTGTCTAAACCTGCCAATCAATTTAGAGGGAAACACATCAAGTTCCAAAACTGTGTTAAAACTATTGGTCTATACTCATTTTTCCCCAACCTGTTTTGATGTAGATCAGTCATAAGTCATATTAGGTAGTACATAGTCCCACATTTTCTTCAATGGAGACAAGTAAATATAGTCTTTTCTAGATGCTCCAATGTCTTTAAAACTAATGGGAATGATTATGCTACATAATCTATAATACAAAATCATAATGCAGTGTAATATTTATAGTCCCAATGCTAAAATGACCCCAGACTGTGGTACTTTTTGAGATTTTTATGGTTTATTTCATTGTTTCCTTCCTCATTTACACAAGTATAAACTATCATTACTTACTGTTTACAGTTTTCCTTTAAGCAGGTTTTCCTTCTAATTTGCCTCAAGCATCCATTTGTTCAAAAACATTTACTGAATGTCAGTCATGTGTCAGACACCATGTTGGGCAATGCAGATGTGACAATGAGAGATACAGTCCCTGACATCTACAAGCTCACAGTGCAACTCAAGAGACAAATAAAGAGGCAGTTATAACACCATGTGATTATGCTATAATAACAATAATTATGTGGCACTACAGGGTCATATAATAGGGGTTAATTAATCTAAATGGGGTAGGATACAAGTTGGAGATGTCTGTGAAGTCTTCCTGGAAAACGTTATCTCTGAGCTGAGCTCAGAAGGATAAGGAAGAGTTACCCAAAATGTAGAGGGTAACTACTAAAGAATGATTTAAGAAGATGGTACAGCAGCATATGCTTATATGCTAACCCAGGCAAGAAGTAATGTGATCTTGAATAGCAGTAGCAGCTTAGATGGAGAGCAAGAGAGATATCAGAGAGACACTGAGACACAACTTAGTAATTCACTGAATGCTGGGGTGAGGAAGGGCCAGAGTCTAGGAATAAGCTTAGGTCATGGAGTGAATCACTGATAAAGATAAAAAATACAGAAGGAACAAGCATGAAGAGGAAGATCATAGAGTTAGCTTTGAACATGTTAGGTTGGGTAGACATTTCTAGTAGGCAATTTGATAGATGGGATCTATTGCAAAAGAGAGAGAGCTCAGTTTTTACTCTGTTGTGCATTAAAAATTGGAGAACCAAATTCATTTAATCCGTACATAAAATAAGAAAAATATCTCTGAGAGAGGACTTAAGGAGCTTCTGTATGAACATGAGCTTTATAGTGATGATTTTTTGGCAACTGCTTTTGTGTGTCTGATCAGCATCTCAAACTTAACATGTATAAAACAGGACTCTTGATTTCCACTCACACTGCAACATATTTCTCTTCTAGTCTTTTCCACCTCAGCTAATGGCATACCACCACCCACCCAACAGCTCAATCCAAAAATCTAGGAGTTACTCCTTATGGTTATCTTTCCCTTACCTCCTATATGCAATACATCTGCTAGTCTTATCAACTCCACAACCAAAATATACCCTGAATCCGTTCACTTCTATTTCCATTGCTCTCTTGCTAGTTCAAGGAGACCATCATTTCAGTCCTATACCACTGCAAGAACATTCTAACTGTCCTCCCTTCCTCCATTCTTGCCAAACAAGCTAAGGTGGAAACCACTTTCGGGCTTTTGCCCTTGTTAATCCTTCTGGAAGTTACTTTACCCTGATCTACACATGGTCCACTCCTTATTGTTTAGATCTCAACTCTCAAATATCCCATTCTTAAAAAGGCCTTCCTTGATTACTTGTTAATTCTGGCTTAGCCTCATCATACAGGCCCACAAGGAACTCTATACCAGAACTCCATTTTCTTTACAGCACTGGTCTCTTTATGAAAGTCACCTTGTTTGTTGCCTTATTTATTATTTATTGCCAGTTTCACATCCCCCTCAACACGCATACTAGAACATAAGAGGGCAGGGATTTTATCTATCTTGCTCACATTTGTACTTATATCTCCTACAACAGTTCTTAGCATCTAATAATTGCTTGATAAATATTTGTTAAAATTTGAATAAATGAAAATATTTCTATTATTGAGGGTCTTTTCATTTCTTACTGCCTGCTTCTGGATTGGGTTGTGTTATTCTCTGTGTATATGTCATGAGTTTACAAAATTGTGAGCCTGGTTTTCTTATGAGGTTCATAAACTGGCTCTGAATAAATATACATTCACCCAGTAAAATTCTATTTTTACAGAATGGACAGACATAAAATGAATATGTAAAAACAGATTTTCCAGGAATTAGTAATGTGCCTATGAACATTCTGAGAACTCTAATCTATTTAAATAATGATGGAAGAGAAAACTTTCTTACTCTCTTATGCTTTTCATAGTATATTGAAGCACAATAAAAGACAAGGTCCAGAATTATCACTTAAGTCTTCAACCCTTAAGTTTTGAAAATTTTACTTCTGTCCAAAGAAGGGTGAATCAAAATGGAATTTCCCTTGCGTTTTCAGACAAACTGGGATGTAACTATTTCAGTTATAGGCACTCTCTTGCATGCAAGGTTCAGTCTCTAGCTACTACCCTGTGGATAGGCACACTGACAGAAATCACAAGGACTTCTCTAGCTCTCACCTCAAAGAAAGGGCCAAATGTCATCCCTGCAAAAGAGGGATTTCAACCAAACTGCCCAAAGCCATTTGTATCTGCTAGCTGTCCCTGGTGACCTCCCCAGACACACAGGACTCCTGGAGATTGCTCCCAGCTGCTGCTGCAAATCCTGGAGTGAAGGTGGATTACTACATTTTTCAACCACAGGTAGGCTCAATCATGAAACTACAAGTCTTCTGAGGAATTCAGATCCCCTTAACATTTCCCTTGCTGCTTGTATGCCTAGTTATGTCAGAGTAAACAGGGGAAGGGGCACTACTCTGAGAGGTGCTAATGAATTAAGGAGTTTAATTGCAATCCAAGTGACAGAAATCAACATACAAATCAGAGGCTACTCATTAATATGCTTTCAGAGCAGGTGCTACACAATCCTATAAAATAATCTGGGTAATCAGCAGAAGTTCAACATGAAAATTTTACCCAGGGATTAGAATATCAATTGTTATTCTAAAAAGACTCTGTCTTCTCATAGCAGGACCAGAGAGACTTTCACTTAAAATATATGAAGCTGAGTGTGTGTACATGGGTGAATAGGGTGGGGTTCATGAACCCTTATCTGATCAAACTGTTTTCCTAGCATATTTACTTCACTAGGTAAAAGCTTTCCTTGCAAGCAGTACATCCTGAAAGAATTCTATTCCCCATATGAGGAGTGACAGATCCACAGTCAGAAATGCTCTCAAGTGAGATAAAATTATACACACTGTTCTGTTTGCTACACATTCAATCAGCAGGAATAGAGGTAATGTAAATACTGCTCTGCTGAAGCTCCTTATAGAAGGCAGCTGGAAAACATGGACTTGAAAGCTTTATATCAGCTGGTGGAAACACACTGACTCCAAGGTAACTTCACATCAAGAAAGTTTCGCTTTACTGGGAAATTAGCTCTGCTTTAACCATTAATACCAATTTCCGTTTTATAGTTAGTAGACATTATAAAGTGTTTTGTTTTGCTTTGCTCTGTTTTGTTAGACACAGAGGAAAGAGATCTAGCATTACCCATCACAAAATGCTGACAACTCTACCTTCCGCATATATGCTGAATCTGACTACTTCTTACAACCTCCACTACATCCATACTGATCCAAGCCACTCTCACCTCCAGCTTACATTACTGTAATAGCCTCTTTACTGATGCCTCTGATGCTGTCCTTGCCCTCCCACTTCATTCTACTCCCAAGAATGTAACCAGAGTGATCCTGTTAAAATAAGTCAGATCACGCTACTTTTTTATTTTTTAAGATTTTATTTATTTGACAGAGAGAGAAACAGTGAGAGAGGGACTACAAGCAGGGGGAGTGGGAGTGGGAGAGGGAGAAGCAGGCCTCCCGCCGAGCAGGGAGCCCGATGCGGGGCTCGATCCCAGGACCCTGAGATCATGACCTGAGCTGAAGGCAGACGCTTAACGACTGAGCCACCCAGGTGCCCGCTACTCTTTTAATCATACACCACATCCCAAACTGATCCCTATCTTACCTGAAGAACCAAAATCCTGTAAGAAGTAGCAAGGCTGAGATTTTAGCCCATTCTGTCCCAGAACCCACCCCACCCCTTTAGCCACAGCTTCCCAAAAGCTTTAACTTTGAAGCTGGTCTTCAATTAGTTCCCATCTTTAGGAGTCCACTGTTCCCACGACAGACCTGTACCATCCTGCTGCTCTCTGGTACTCCAAACCCCTACTATGTCCTCCCATCTAGGTTTGCCTTTTCCTGCCTATACCAAATATGAAGAAGCTTTCCCTACAAATTCCTCACCCTCTATCCTCAAGCATCATGTACTCATCATGCATTAATTCATTTTCTCTTTTCTGGAGTGTCATATATGGACCACCTACTACATGCCAGGCACTAGGAATACAGAGATGAACTCTACCCTCAGTCTAAGAGCTCACAGTTCAGTGAAACAGAACTGAGTGTTTGCAGACTAACGAAAAGGTGTCAGTAGAGAAGAATCTCAGAGATCAGAGCTGTGATCTCTCTGAGGTGACAGCTAGCTAATGTGCTAAACATCTGCCCTCACAGATTAAAAATGTGCATTTTTAACAGAAACCTTCTAGAGAAAATGACTGAACCTTGGCCCAGAAAAGTGATGCTAATGACAGCAACTCCAGGTTCTGTTGTAAGCTGATAGGTTTGATATATTAGGGCAAGGGTTCTTTAAGAAGACTCTCAGTTAACATCAGGTATGTCATTGCTCATTCTGACTATACAAAGGGAATCTCCTTAAGAAATGGTCATTACAAAGTTAATGTTTTTCAGGGACTAGTAAACAAGGTCAGAACCTGGCTTCAAAACTACCCATTTTGTACACAAGTACGTTTGTTTCAGGGAGGGTGTGATCAAGGGTCTATTTAGTCTATGTAACAATAAACCAGAATATAACAAGTTGGATAACTATGGGGATTACAAGACAGGAATTATGGGAGAATACAAATGCACCCAGTTTGACCAAAATCAGAAGATTCTGAGAGTTAATGGTCATGGAGATGTGAGGTTGAGAGTTATGAAACTACACTGAAATGATACAGGATTAATGTGGTAGTTACCAAAATATGGTACTGAATACTTATGTTTTCCTTTTTCTTTTCTGGATATCTGAATAAATAGTTTTTTAAATTACTGATGCCCTTACTAGGTACCTACACAAGAACAATGAAATTTATGCTCACACAAAAACCTATACACAAATGCTTAAAGCTATTATGCCTTATTCATAATAGTAAAAAGGAGAAACAATCTAAACGCCTCTCAATGGGTTAATGATTAAACAAACTATGGTGCATCCCACCATGGAACACTACTCAGGTTAAAAAGAAAGGAACTCACAAAAACAGACACATAGATCAATGGAATAGAATAGAGAGCCCAGAAATGGACCCTCAACTCTATGGTCAACTAATCTTCGACAAAGCAGAAAAGAACGTCCAATGGAAAGAAGACAATCTCTTCAACAAATGGTGTTGGGAAAATTGGACAGCCACATGCAGAAGAATGAAACTGGACCATTTCCTTACACCACACACAAAAATAGACTCAAAATGGTTGAAAGACCTCCATGTGAGACAGGAGTCCATCAAAATCCTAAAGGAGAACACAGGCAGCAACCTCTTCGACCTCAGCCACAGCAACTTCTTCCTAGAAACATCGCCAAAGGCAAGGGAAGCAAGGGCAAAAATGAACTATTGGGACTTCATCAAGATAAAAAGCTTTTGCACAGCAAAAGAAACAGTCAACAAAACCAAAAGACAACCGACAGAATGGGAGAAGATATTTGAAAATGACAGATCAAAAGCGCTAGTATCCAAAATCTATAAAGAACTTATCAAACTCAACACCCAAAGAACAATGATCCAATCAAGAAATGGGCAGAAGACATGAACAGACATTTTTCCAAAGAAGACATCCAAATGGCCAACAGACACATGAAAAAGTGCTCAACATCGCTCGGCATCAGAGAAATCCAAATCAAAACCTCACTGAGATACCACCTCACACCAGTCAGAATGGCTAAAATTAACAAGTCAGGAAACGACAGATGTTGGCGGGGATGCAGAGAAAGGGGAACCCTCCTACACTGTTGGTGGTAATGCAAGCTGATGCAGCCACTCTGGAAAACAGTATGGAGGTTTCTCAAAAAGTTGAA
>NW_028047136.1:0-424 GCF_054177405.1 Leptonychotes weddellii
ATCCTATAATGAAAAGGAGCAAAAGAAATGTCTGAGATTATGTTGAGGTGAGATGGTATCTTCCAAACATTTTGACTGGAATTCATAGTAAGAAACATGTATTATGTAACAATCCAGTACATGTATGTGTATGTATCACTGAAAGTACAGATTCATGAAAAGAATAGATACTGCATTAGTCAGGGTCTCCAGAGAAACAGAATTAATAGTGTGTGTGTGTGTGTGTGTGTGCGCGTGTGTGTGTTTAAAATCTGCAGTTTAGGCAAGAGTTGACATCGCAATTTGAATCCAAAAACTGTCTGCTGTCAGAATTCTCTCTTCTTCACAGAAGGTCCATCTTCTTCTTAAGGTCTTCAACTTACATGCATAAGTCCTACCACATTATGGGGGGTAATCTTTACTCAAAGCCTGATGATTGGAGCAC
>NW_028047137.1:0-424 GCF_054177405.1 Leptonychotes weddellii
AGGCTTGCTCCCAGGGCAGGATGGTATTGATGTAAAATCCATCATTTAATGGGCCTGGACACTTAATCAATGAGGCAACATAGAGGCCCGTGTGACTCAGAGGTGCCAGGAGCACAGGCATGGCTGGAAGAGCTTCCAAAGTGGGCAGAAGGGTGGTTTTATTTTTAATCCTAAAACGTCCAGACTCCAGCAATCAGCAATTTATTCCATTTATGTTAGCATTTATATTCCATTTATATTGCAGCTGACTCCCACCGCGACTGGAGTATTTGCACATGTATTCATTCAATAACTCCACATTCATTCCATAAATACTTCCATGCCTACCACGTGCCAGGCACGTCCTAGACACTGGGAAGAGTGCTCTCCCTGAGTTTATATTTTTGTAATGAAATAATGATGATGGTGATGATGGTGATGGTGG
>NW_028047138.1:0-424 GCF_054177405.1 Leptonychotes weddellii
CTTCTTCCAAACTCCTGTTAGTACTGACATTGAACCATGGGAACATTTTCTTAATGGCGTCTGGAATGGTGAATCCTTTCCAGAAGATTCTCAATTTACCCAGATCGAGCACAGGAATCACCATCTATGGTGTGTCTCTTAAATAATACAGCCTTGCGAAGCGTGTCTCTTAAATATGACTTCAAAGTCAAAATTACTCCTTGCTCCGTGGGCTGCAGAATGGATGTTGCATTAGCAGGCATGAAAACAACACTAATCTCGCCGGACGTCTTCAGAGCTCTTGGGTGACCAGGTACGATGTCGACGAGCGGTAATATTTCGAAAGGAACCTTTTTTTCTGAGCAGTAGGTCTCCACAGTGGGCTTCAGATATTTGGTAAACCGTGTTGTAAACAGGTATGCTGTCGTCCAGGCCGCGCCGTTCC
>NW_028047139.1:0-424 GCF_054177405.1 Leptonychotes weddellii
GCAAGTAACATGACCAAAAAGAAGCGGGAGAATCTGGGCGTCGCTCTAGAGATCGATGGGCTGGAGGAGAAGCTGTCGCAGTGTTGCAGAGACCTGGAGGCTGTAAACTCCAGGCTCTATGGGGCGGAGCTGAGCCCAGAGGCCAGGAAGTCTCTGGAGAAGGAGAAAAACCACCTGATGAGCAAAGCCTCCAACTACGGGTCGCTGGTTCCTGCTTAGCTGGGTGTCCAGCAGGGGGCAAGACCGGAAGCCCCGATGGCGTGGCCCCAACCTGTACCTACTCCAGTGTCGGGCCTAAAAAGTCCCAGCTGCCCTGAGTTTCTAGTTGGCCAGATGAGACCCCCTGCAAGGATGAGTACCATGAAGCACCCCACGCCCACCCCCCACCGGCAGTGACAGGCCAGAGGACTCACCTGGTGATGCC
>NW_028047140.1:0-424 GCF_054177405.1 Leptonychotes weddellii
AGCGACTGCCTTCGGCTCAGGTCATGATCCTGGAGTCCCGGGATCGAGTCCCGCATCGGGCTCCCTGCTCAGCAGGGGGTCTGCTTCTCCCTCTGCCCTCTTCCCTCTCGTGCTCTCTGTCTCTCATTCTCTCTCTCTCAAATAAATAAATAAAATCTTTAAAAAAAAAAAAAGAATCGTAGAGGTGCCTGGGTGGCTCAGTCGGTTAAATGTCGGACTCTGGGCACCTGAGTGGCTCAGCTGGTTAAGCGACTGCCTTCGGCTCAGGTCATGATCCTGGAGTCCCTGGATCGAGTCCCGCATCGGGCTCCCTGCTCGGCGGGGAGTCTGCTTCTCCCTCTGACCCTCCCCCCTCTCATGTACTCGCTCTCTCTCATTCTCTCTCTCTCAAATAAATAAATAAAATCTTTAAAAAAAAAAAAAA
>NW_028047141.1:0-424 GCF_054177405.1 Leptonychotes weddellii
TCAGGCTCCCTGATCACTGGGGAGCCTGCTTCTTCCTCTGCTCCTCTCCCCCTGCTTGTGCTTGCACTCTGCCCCCCGGAAATAAATAAACAAAAAATCTTTAAAAAAAATTATTGGGAGCAGCATTAGCAGAGCATTAAACCAATCATGGGGCCCTTCTGAGCACAGGGCCCTGTGTGACAATACAGGTCATACTCCTATGAAGCTGATCCTACCTGATGGACTCTTTCCTACTGTTGTCTATTTCAATAATTGGCCACATTGACCCAGTTTCACAGGTTATCATTATTGACTTTTCCTTCCCTCATCTTGAATTCTCCCACTTAAATATCTCTCAGACTTGTCCACACCTCTTTATCCCCACTGCCCACCCCCCTAACTCAGGCTATCATCACTGCTCACCCAAGACTGCTTTGGCCTCCCA
>NW_028047142.1:0-424 GCF_054177405.1 Leptonychotes weddellii
GGGACGGGAGGAGGTCTGAGGCCCCAGATCACTGCTAGGGGGACCATTGCTGGCGTCCACGCACCTCGTGTCCCCCACCTCACCCCACCCCACCCCAGTGAGCCCACGGTCTGGGGGAAGCTTCCCCGTGGGGCATTCCCCCTTTGTCTCCACAGGGGTGACCAGGACACAGGGAGCCCAGCCTGGGAGAGTCCCTGGGAAAAAAAAAAAAAAAGAAAAGAAAAAATGGGGCGCCTGGGTGGCTCAGTTGGTTAAGCGACTGCCTTCGGCTCAGGTCATGATCCTGGAGTCCCGGGATCGAGTCCCGCATCGGGCTCCCTGCTCAGCAGGGAGTCTGCTTCTCCCTCTGACCCTCCTCCCTCTCATGCTCTCTGTCTCTCATTCTCTCTCTTGCAAATAAATAAAATCTTAAAAAAAAAAAAAA
>NW_028047143.1:0-424 GCF_054177405.1 Leptonychotes weddellii
AAGAACACACACATATAATTCCCCACAAAGTATTCTAAATTAAAGTAGGTGAAGACTTTCAAACAAATATATCACTATTATTCCCATGTAACTTTATAGTTCACCAATAATCAAATTCATGTTCTTACGCATTTATGTATTATGACATGGTAGGTTTCTAAACCTAGCGCATACCTGCAGGCAATGAAAATAAATATGTCCGATTAAACTCTTTCTTGAGCACTTTAATGATTTTAAGCAATGACCAACTATTCATATCAATAAGCATGCAGAAAAAAAAAGGATTTATACTACCAAATTATGCAGTGAAAGACATTTCAGGGGAATCGGCTGTAGAATTATTAATAGTGATTAAAAAGTGCAGTTATGTTATGGCCGAGCTTCTATGTGTATGCAATACATAACTAAAACAACAACCAAAGAG
>NW_028047144.1:0-424 GCF_054177405.1 Leptonychotes weddellii
AAAAAAAAAAAAAAGAAAAGAAATTATATGAAAGCTAGCCTGAGACATATATGATGAGTCATAAAGAAAGTAGCGAATCCAATGAGAAGAAATACATTTATTTTATTTTTTTTTAAAGATTTTATTTATTTATTTGAGAGAGAGAATGAGATAGAGAGCATGAGAGGGGGAGGGTCAGAGGGAGAAGCAGACTCCCCGCTGAGCAGGGAGCCCAATGCGGGACTCGATCCCGGGACTCCAGGATCATGACCTGAGCCGAAGGCAGTCGCTTAACCAACTGAGCCACCCAGGCGCCCCAAGAAGAAGAAATACATTTAAATGGAATTTGAAGATTTCTTCCCCAACTATGCCACGCAATTTATTCAAGAAAAATCCCTTTTAAATGATTGTCATTTGGGCCACATTTGTTAGTCAATTTCAAAAG
>NW_028047145.1:0-424 GCF_054177405.1 Leptonychotes weddellii
ATATCCCTTTTCTAATTTCTAATTTCTTTTTTGGGGGGAGGTTCTTTTATATTAAAATTTTCAGATTTTATATTTGATTATTTTATTATTTATTTTCCCCTCCCTTTCCAACCATCTTTAGATTTATTTATCAGTTCTGTTGTTTTTCTATTATGCAATTACTAGATCACGCATTATTTTTTTCTTTCTGTTTTCTTGTTTGTTTGACCTTTTCCCTAGTTTCTTCAATTCTTCAAATGGAAAATTTTTATCATTCTGGGGCGCCTGGGTGGCTCAGTGGTTAAGCGTCCTGGGATCCAGCCCCATGTCGGGCTCCCTGCTTTGCGGAAAGCCTGCTTCTCCCTCTCCCACTCCCCCTGCTTGTGTTCCCTCTCTCGTTGTGTCTCTCTCTGTCAAATAAATGAATAAAATCTTTAAAAAAAAT
>NW_028047146.1:0-9258 GCF_054177405.1 Leptonychotes weddellii
TTAAAAAAATAAAAAGTATATTTATAGGGGCGCCTGGGTGGCTCAGTCGTTAAGCGTCTGCCTTCAGCTCAAGTCATCATCCCAGAGTCCTGGGATCAAGCCCCGCATCGGGCTCCCTGCTCGGTGGGAAGGCTGCTTCTCCCTCTCCCACTCCCTCTGCTTGTGTTCCCTCTCTCGCTGTGTCTCTCTCTGTCAAATAAATAAATAAAATCTTTAAAATAAATAAAATAAATTTAAAATTATAAATATACTTATATAAAGCTGTACTTTATGGACCTTTGTTGTGATTTCACCTACAAACAATTTAAGTGAGAACAGCCCCACTCCACAGAGAGGGGTAATTAAATACCACCTGCCCTAAATGAACTGGTATTTCTTGTCTGTCATAAATCATGTTAAAGGGTCTGTTTCTAGTGCCTTCTGGAACAAAAAGCCAAGAGATGAATTCTGTGGCATTCCAATAATCACAGAAGCTTTACTTAGAAAGACAATTCCAAGCCAGAATTTGTCAGAAGCATGTCTTTGGGTATTGTAGCCTAAATTTTCCATTACCTAATTTATATTCTGTTACTACCATCTTAGCTCCCTAAGACCACCCCAAGCATTCTCCTTGCTCTCTGGTCTCTAGCCCTTCAAGTTTGCTGTTACATTTTCCCTCAGCAGCCATCTGGTTCTTTGGTTTTTACTCTTTTTTGGTGACCAAGGGCAAATAAATTGCAAAGCTAAATCTCTATGAACTGCTTTGAAAATGGGCTCTGCCACGGTCTGTGCACTGAAAAACTTCTATTAAAATGGAGAGAAAAGGCTTACACAGATGAGGAATTAAGAAGATTGTACTTTGTTTTTCTACATCCTACCAAAATCTATCACCGAGTGTTGTTGTTTTTTAGAGAGACAGAGAGAGGGCACGCACATGGGGTGTCGGAGGCAGAGGGAGAGGGAGACAGAATCCCAAGCAGGCTCCACGTCCAGCACCGAGTCCAACGTGGGCTCAATCTCACGATCCTGAGATTATGACCTGAGTTGCAATCAAGAGTCGGTTACCTAACCTACTGAGCCACTCAGGTGACCCTAAATATATATTCATATCTTAAAACAACACTTATTGAGGGGCTCAATAAGTGCTCTCTCTCTCTCTCAAAAAAAATAAAATAAAAAGATATGTATATTTAGAAAAAATAAACTTTAGATTAACACAGAACTTTTCTAAACTTTAGAAACAGCAAGAACTATATATTTATGTTGTACAGGTTAACAACCAGGGCCGTGTTTGTACAGCACTTTCCCTCCAAAGGAAGAGCTCCATTTAAAGTACTAAGGAGCAGGGTGCCTGCTTGGCTCAGTCAGTAGAGCATGAGACTCTTGATCTCAAGCTGTAAGTTCAAGCCCCACGTTGGGCGTAGAGATTACTTTAAAAAAAAAAAAAATCAAGTACTAAGAAGCATTATGTGTTTTCAGCAACTCTCAAGGATTTCACTGAAATAGATTTTCCTGGGGCTCCTGGGTGGCTCAGTCGTTAAGCGTCTGCCTTTGGCTCAGGTCATGATCCCGGGCTCCTGGGATCAAGTCCTGCATCAGGCTCCCTGCTCAGCGGGAAGCCTGCTTCTCCCTCTCCCACTCCCCCTGCTTGTCCCTCTCTCGATGTGTCTCTGTCAAATAAATAAATAAATAAATAAAAATCTAAAAAAAAAAAGAGAGAGAAAGAAATAGATTTTCCTGTTCAGACCCTGTATTAATGAACCAAAAATGCAGCTCTGCCTCACGGATACCACTTCCCAAAACAAACTAATGAAATGGAGGAGGGTGACTATTACTAACTCCTTTGGTCATTCGGACTGTAGCCACGTTGGAGCGGTTCCTGACTACATAAGGCTGACTTCTGCTGTCATCCAGGCTGACTATGGAAAGCTACTTTACGGTCTGAAAGGATAGTGACATGGGTCACTGTGGGTACCTTCATCTCTGAACACTGTAATGGATTCTGAACAGTTACCAAAGGTTAGCAGAAGGAATGGAGATGGTATCTGATGATGATCACAGTCCTCCAGAAGGACAGCACCATTAAAAGACAACAAGTAATTTCACAGGTAAAAGGTGTACCAGCAGCTAAAACTTAGCCCCTTTCAGGATTTAAATGATTCCAGTTTCATCTTGGTAACACTGGTATTTTTGTACAAAATATATCTTATTAGGCCAGCACTTCAAAGTTAAAAAGGTGTCTTTAAATGCCTGCTGACCTAAAATTGCCATGTTCCATGCTTTAAAGGGACTGATTTTCTGGAAAAGGACAATAAGATGCCAAATTCTGTTCAATGGAGATCAGAATACTATTTGGTAAACCTATTCTGCACCTGTGGAAGCAAAAGAATAAGACTGGCTCACACACCCGAGGGAGGATGGTATTTATCTGGGCTCTCCCTATGACCTCTTTGGCAGCAAATGTAAGAAAGTCCTTTTTTGAGGCTAAGGGGCGGGCCCAGGACTTTCAACTACCCATTCAAGCAGGGTTACGATTCCCCTCCTCCATAATTAAGTTCTCTTTCCTACTCTCCATGCATGCATGAATTGCAGTGACATTGACATGGGGGCCTGACATTAGTCTTTGAAGGTCATTTAAATCCTCCTACTTCCAAACTGCCTTAAAAGGAATGCGTCATCTATTCCACAATGCCTGAGTGTGGGGTTTGACTAGATGGTACCTAAAGTGAACTCATCTAAAGCATAAAAAGAAAGAGGGCTCCAAATTCAGGTATCATAAAAAGAACAAATCAAAGTAATAAAACATAATAAAACTCAGTTGCTCAAGAGACAACAGTAAGAGAAACACTAAACATTTAACACTGGATGAATGAAAACACTTCTACTGATAATTCCTTTTATTTAGGGAAGTAGAAAAGGTCAGTCACAATACGGTCCCTTTATATGGCTCCAGTCTCCTCTCCTATTACATCTTCATATATAATACCCTTCCCTGAATTCCCATAGACCCTCCCATGACTCCCTACTGCATCATGTTCTCTCCCTTGCCTCCATACTTTTGCTCAAGTGTGACCACCCACCACGCCCTCAACAACTTCTAAGGTCTTCCAAAATGGAGTTCAAGTGAAATGTCTCTTGACATGCCTTGCCCCAAAGGAGCTTGATGCTTCTCCCCACATACTCTTTAAACTTCCATAACACCCTGTGCATGCCTATCCACACCAAACTGCACTAAAATGACTGATTTTCTTACTTGCTCTCCCACTAGATTGTGAATTCCTTAAGGCTGGTGATCAATCATGTCTAATCCTAGTGCCCACCACCATGCTAGGCACAGAGAGAATGCTCAATAAATATTAACCAAATGAATGAAGTTAGCGGCTCTTGTGCTCTGGCCCTCATGAAGGTGAGGATAGGGAAGGTATCTGGACCTCCAGTCTTACAGTACTGCTTTCTGAGGGAAGAGAACCCAATTTGAATAGCCCAAGTTCAACCTCTGTTTTAGAATTAAGATTCCTGGCAGCTCACCAGAGATCACAAGACAGGATCTACATATACTCTTTTTTTTTTTTTTAAGATTTTATTTATTTATTTGACAGAGAGAGACACAGCGAGAGAGGGAACACAAGCAGAGGGAGTGGGAGAGGGTGAAGCAGGCTTCCCGCCGAGCAGGGAGCCCGATGCGGGGCTCGATCCCAGGACCCTGGGATCATGACCTGAGCTGAAGGCAGACGCTTAACGACTGAGCCACCCAGGCGCCCCCTACATACACTCTTGTGGGAAATGACCTGTGGTCTAATCTGATACAGAGCGGAGTGAGACATTAAAAATTAAAAACCAGGGCACGCTTAACGACTGAGCCACCCAGGCGCCCCCTACATACACTCTTGTAGGAAATGACCTGTGGTCTAATCTGGTACAGAGCAGAGTGAGACATTAAAAATTAAAAACCGGGGCTCAAGTCAGTTGAGCGTCTGGCCTTCGGCTCAGGTCATGATTCCGGAGTCCTGGATGGAGACCTGAGTCATTGGGCTCCCTGCTCAGCGGGGAGTCTGCCTCTCCCTCTGCTCCTCCCCCCACTTGTGCATGCTCTCTTTCTCTCTCTCGAATAAATAAAATCTTAAAAAATTAAAATTAAAAACCAAGGAAAAAATAATAAAAATTTTTAAAAATTAAAAACAAGGTCACCCCAACCAACATGAGTTATCTGCCACCTCCCTTTTATTCATGTACCTCAAAGCTCTTACCTTCTAATGTAAAGAGAGAAAAATGATAAGAGTTATCAGCCAAAGGAGACACACTTCTAAAAAGGCTAAGGAAGGTCAAAATAGGTAAGTCATGAAAATCAGCACATATCCAGGCTTGAAAGAAATCCAGGCTGTCATTAAAATCTCCAGGCATGTGGCCTAAAACGTTAATAAGCCTCTGAAACTTTCCTTTCCCCATCAAATCAGCTTCTTGCTCCCCTCAATACTTTGTCCCCACCAACTTACCCATCCACTAGCCTTCCTTTCTTTCTTTTCTCCCTTCCTGCCTTTATACATACAGATAGAGCTGATGAGAATCTGGCAGACAAATGACAACTTCTAACTATATGTGAGATCTGTATAAAATGATATCCACTTATTTTTTCCTCCCTCCCTCCCTCCCCTCCCCTTCCTCCCTTCCTTCCTTCCATGAACCTTATATACCAGGCACTGTGCCACACACTGGGGATAAATTCAACAATGCCCCTGCCCTCATGAAGCTTGAAAGCTACTGAAGGGGACAAAAATATTCTGTGATAAGTGTGACTATAAACGTTAAGTTCAAGGTTTTAATGGAGGCATCCAGCTCAGACTGGGGGAGGCTGAGAGCAGAGAAAGAGTCATTAAGAAAGGGTATCTTTATTTAAAAAAAAAAAGGGGGGGGGTGTCTTAAAAGGACAAAAAATTTAGTTAAGAGAAGTTGCAGATGGAGGCAGCAGTGTGTGCAGAGGCAAACAATGTTCCAAGAACAGCAAATAGCTTAGTGTGGCTGAAGTACAAGGAATCATGAGTGATGAAGCTAATAAGGCAGACGGAAGCCGAGGCACAGAGAGCCTTGCATGCTGCACTAACAGCACTTGGAGTGTGCTGAAGGCTATTGGGAACTATTTAAGATTGAGGCCAGAGAGTGACATGATCGGATTTGCATTTAGAAAGCTCTCTCTGGCAGCAGTGTGGAGAACATACTGCATGAAGGGGTGAAAGACTGAGGCAGTAATCCAAGTGGAAGCACTTCTAATTGATCGACAGAATCTACATAATGGGAGAGTTGCAACATAAAGTGACAGAGAGTGCTCTGTACACAGTTTGAGACCAGGATGTCACTGATAAGCTTTCCCTCTTGAACAATTAAATTACTTAATCTCTCTGGGCCTCAGTCTTTACATTCTGAAAAATTTGTTTGTGAAAGTATTACTAGGGGGAATACCAGACTAGGTCCAGTATCAACAACCTTACCTTAATGCTTTAAAATTTACAGACACAAAAATTAAAAAAAAAAAAAAAACACATGTAAGGTATAAAGAATCATGATGGGGCGCTTGGTTGGCTCAGTCTGAAGAGCATGTGACTTGATCGCAGGGTCGCGGAGTTCAAGCCCCACGTTGGGTACAGAGATTACTTAAATAAACAAGCAAACAAAAAAAAATCATAATATAGCAAATATCAGTGTACCTACCGCCTAGTTTAAGAATGTCATCATTAGCTTTAAAGTCCCCTGCATGACTCTCCCTAAACCTATATCCGTCCCTTTCACTCTGATAACACTATCCAGAAATGAGGACCATTCCCTCATTTTTCTTTATAGTTTTATCATATCTGTATCTCTAAACATAGTTTAGTTTCCCATGTTTCTGAACTTTACGTGAATCTAACGTACATTCTTCTATAATCTTTCAGTCCATCTGTTGAAATTCATTCATGCTGCTATGGCTGCAATTTAGTCATTTCCACTGTTATATGGTATTCTATTGTATGGCTATACCATGATTTATTTATCCAATCTAAACATGATAGATACTGGGATTTCTCCCAGTTTGGAATTTTTGCATTTTTGCTATCACCAACAGTGTTGCTATGGACATTTTTGTACATGTCTCCAGGTACATATGTGTAAGAGTTTTTTTTTTTTAAGATTTTATTTATTTATTTATCAGAGAGAAAGAGCACAAGCAGGGGGAGCGGGGGAGCAGCAGGCAGAGGGAGAAGCAGGCTCCTCGCTGAGCAGGGAGCCTGATGTGGGACTCGATCCCAGGATCTCTGGATCATGACCCGAGCCAAAGGCAGATGCCCAACCGAATGAGCCACCCAGGCATCCCTGTGTAAGAGTTCTTTTTTTTTTTTTTTTTAAAGATTTTATTTATTTATTTGACAGAGAAAGACGCAGCGAGAGAGGGAACACAAACGGGGAGTGGGAGAGGGAGAAGCAGACTCCCTGCCGAGCAGGGAGCCCGATGCGGGACTCGATCCTGGGACTCCAGGATCATGACCTGAGCCGAAGGCAGTCGCTTAACCAACTGAGCCACCCAGGCGCCCCCTGTGTAAGAGTTCTTAAGGGTAGACACCTAGGAGTGGAATTGCTGGGTCATGGGGTATGTAAGTCTTCAATTTTTGAGATAATGCCAAATTGTTTTCCAAAATGGTTTACACTTCTGCTTGCCAGGTTCTGGTTGCTTCATATCCTTGCCAACATCTTTTGTCAGACTTTAATTTTTGCCAATCCGATGGACATAAAAGAGTGCATCATTGTAGTTTTATTTTTGTTTTGTTTTTGAAGATTTTATTTATTTGACAGAGAGAGCGAGAGAGCACAAGCAGGGGGGACAGTAGAGGGAGAGGGAGAAACAGGCTCCCTCCCAAGGGAGCCCAATGCGGGGCTCGATCCCAGGGCCCTGGGATCATGACCTGAGCCGAAGGCAGACGCCCAATGACTGAGCCACCCAGGTGCCCCCCGTATTCAGATGCTTAACCATCTGAGCCACCCAGGCGCCCCTGTATCATTGTAGTTTTAATTTGCATTTCCCTGATGACTGCTAATGAAGCTGAGCATTCCTGACCCTTTTGGTAGGAAGGAGCTACTTTTTATTTTTCCAAAACACCGAGCTCAAATACCATCTCTGAAAGCCTAGAACAGCTACAGGTCATTCAGAATGCTGCCTCCCAGTAATTAAACCAGATAAAGACTGGTCTCCTTCAGCACTAAGGTAAAACTGTATAACCAAATCTCAGCCTTACTGACTGACACATGACACAGAGAAAAACCTGGAATTTTTCCTCTGAGAATTGAAGGTGAGTTAAGGATTTTAGAAGGACTGAGACTAATGGGTTGCCTGGGTGGCTCAGTTAGTTAAGCGGCTGCCTTCAGCTCAGTTCATGGTCCCAGGGTCCTGGGATCGAGCCCCACGTTGTACTCCCTGCTCAACGGAGAGTCTGCTTCTCCCTCTCCCTCTGTCCCTCCCCTGCTCATGCTCTCTTTCTCTCAAATAAAAATCTTAAAAAAAGAAGAAGAAGGACTGAGACAGAAACCCTTCAGTATCTGACATCAACATACTTCTTTAGCCTCCTTTATGGCCACAGCTTTCCAGTGCACTTACACTTCAGCCATTGCTCACCACGGAGTCCCTCCTGTACTCTCATGCCTCTGTGATCATTCAAGACATTTCCTGCTTCCTGGAATACCCACCTTTTATCTGTTTGGGGTTTTTTTTCCCTCTGCTTCTTGAAATGTTATTAATCCTTCCCTATCCAGTTCAAATGAATTGCTTCCACAAAGCCACTGTGACCCTGTTCCCTAGCATCCAGCCCACATTACAGTTTTAACAGGGATGGACTGTGAGCTCTCTGAGGGAAGGTACCATCTTTTAAATCCCAGGGTGTTGAGCAGCACTCCTGTCCCCCATCAATCCCTCACAAAATACTGGATAAGTGGATAGAAAGATGAGCAGAATCTGCAGAGGAAATAAGTCTCTAAACAATGGGAAAGTCCTTTCTGACTCTTGCTGACTATGAAGAAGAAATGAGAGAAAAGGCAAGAGAGAAGAAAAGAAGTGGGAGCTAATGAAGAGTAACTTGGACAACTAGGTCCCTTTAATAAAGATCCGTGTCAGGAAGGCCAAGAAATGAAAATGTAAACTATGCAATCACCTTCTTAATGGGGGTTTCCAATAGCATGGAAAAGTAGAATTTATAACTGATTCTAAAACCTTAGGCTGGAAACAGACTCTTTTTTTTTAAAAAAAAGATTTATTTATTTGACAGAGAGAGACACGGCGAGAGAGGGAACACAAGCAGGGGGAGTGGGAGAGGGAGAAGCAGGCTTCCCGCTGAGCAGGGAGCCCAATGTGGGGCTCGATCCCAGGACCCTGAGATCATGACCTGAGCCAAAGGCAGACGCTTAACGACTGAGCCACCCAGGCACCCCAGTTTTCCATTTTTTCTTGAGTCATCTTGGTAAGTTATCTTTTGCTAGGAGTTTGTCCATCTTATCTAAATTTCAAAATAAACCAAGATAATATTCATAGTATTCCTTAAACTGAGCGGCAAACATTGTTATTAGGATAAAATGGCTAGAATGGAGTAATGGCAGAGATAAGGATCCAAGACATAAAGATCTGAGATTCCACAATATTGCAACATTTTCACGCATCTCTGTGTTCCCAGATATAGGCTTCTTTTGGATCTTGTTGGGATCATGCTGATCATTACCTTTCATATACAACGTATTCTCAAAAGTATTTGCTGATTTCCTATATCAAATAAAAAATACAAAATTGAGGGGTGCCTGGGTGGCTCAGTCGTTAAGCATCTGCCTTCGGCTCAGGTCATGATCCCAGGGTCCTGGGATTGAGCCCTGCATCGGGCTCTCTGCTCGGCGGGAAGCCTGTTTCTCCCTCTGCCTGTGTTCCCTCTCTGTCAAATAAATAAATAAAATCTTAAAAATATATATATATACAAAATTGCTAATTCAAGTCAGTATTATTTTAATAAATTGATTTTGATTAATGAATGGTTGACCAGAGTGACACTTGCAGTTGTCTTTAAAATAAAGGCTCTTTTGGGCGCCTGGGTGGCTCAGTTGGTTGAGCGACTGCCTTCGGCTCAGGTCATGATCCTGGAGTCCCTGGATCGAGTCCCGCATCGGGCTCCCTGCTCGGCAGGGAGTCTGCTTCTCCCTCTGACCCTCCCCCCTCTCATGTGCTCTCTCTCATTCTCTCTCTCTCAAATAAATAAATAAAATCTTTAAAAAAAAAAAAAA
>NW_028047147.1:0-424 GCF_054177405.1 Leptonychotes weddellii
GCAAGTAACATGACCAAAAAGAAGCGGGAGAATCTGGGCGTCGCTCTAGAGATCGATGGGCTGGAGGAGAAGCTGTCGCAGTGTTGCAGAGACCTGGAGGCTGTAAACTCCAGGCTCTATGGGGCGGAGCTGAGCCCAGAGGCCAGGAAGTCTCTGGAGAAGGAGAAAAACCACCTGATGAGCAAAGCCTCCAACTACGCGTCGCTGGTTCCTGCTTAGCTGGGTGTCCAGCAGGGGGCAAGACCGGAAGCACCGATGGCATGGCCCCAACCTGTACCTACTCCAGTGTCGGGCCTAAAAAGTCCCAGCTGCCCTGAGTTTCTAGTTGGCCAGATGAGACCCCCTGCAAGGATGAGTACCATGAAGCACCCCACGCCCACCCCCCACCGGCAGTGACAGGCCAGAGGACTCACCTGGTGATGCC
>NW_028047148.1:0-424 GCF_054177405.1 Leptonychotes weddellii
GTGGAGAAGAAGTTGCTTATGTTCTGAAATTTTATGTAATAACATTTTGGATCAAGCCCCAGAACATAGCGCTGCAGGTTAAAAGGATGAGTTCGACAGATGAATGGATAAAGAAGATGTGGTATATATACACAATGGAATATTATGCAGCCATCAAAAGGAATGAGATCTTGCCATTTGCAACGACGTGGATGGAACTAGAGGGTATTATGCTGAGCGAAATAAGTCAGGGCGCCTGGGTGGCTCAGTCGGTAAGCGTCTGCCTTCGGCTCAGGTCATGATCCCAGGGTCCTGGGATCGAGCCCCACATCGGGCTCCCTGCTCCGCGGGAGGCCTGCTTCTCCCTCTTCCACTCACCCTGCTTGTGTTCCCTCTCTCGCTGTGTCTCTCTCTCTCTGTCAAATAAATAAATAAAATCTTAAAA
>NW_028047149.1:0-424 GCF_054177405.1 Leptonychotes weddellii
AAAAAAAAAAACAGGGAGACAAACCATAAGAGACTCCTAATCATAGGAAATAAACTGAGGGTTGCTGGAGGGGAGGGATGTGGGGGAAATGGGGTAACTGGGTGACAGACATTTTGAGGGCACATGATATAATGAGCACTAGGTATTATATAATACTGATGAATCACTGACCTCTGCCTCAGAAACCAATAATACATTATATGTTAATTAATTGAATTTAAATTAAAAAAAAGAAACAGTGGTAAGGATGGCCATGAAGCCCCATTAGCTTTCATAGAAAATTCTAGAACTCCCCTTTTGTTTGTTGGTGATGGTGTTAGATTCCACCATCTCAGAGCATGTGAGTTCATATATATGTTTGAAAGTGGACGAACTGCTGTGGGCTCTGCTTATTCTATATTGCCATGTTCCATGCTTTATCTCC
>NW_028047150.1:0-424 GCF_054177405.1 Leptonychotes weddellii
CAAATCGCCCAGTTTGTTGGCATATAATTTGTCATAATACTCTCTTATAGTTGTTTGTATTTTGCGGTGTTGTTTGTGATCTCTCCTCTTTCACTTCTGATTTTATTTATTTGGGTCCTTTCTCTTTACTTTTGGATATGTCTGGATAGGGGCTTATAAATCTTATCAATTCTGTCAAAGAAACAGCTCTTAGTTTCATTGATCTGTTTCTACTGTTTTTGTTTGTTTGTTTGTTTGTTTCTATGTCATTTATTTATGCTCCAATCTTTATTATTTCCCTTCTTCTGCTGGCTATAGGCTATATTTGTTGTCCCTTTTCTAGCTCCTTTAGATGAAAGTTTAGGTTGTGTATTTGGGAGTCTTCTTGCTTCTTGAGGTAGGCCTGTAATGCAGTATGCTTCCCTCTTAGGACTGCCTTTACAGG
>NW_028047151.1:0-424 GCF_054177405.1 Leptonychotes weddellii
TATTAATTTTATTCTATTTTCTGTATAACTTTAAGTACATAAAGGTTTATTTCCACAGGCCTCAGGAAATGGGTAGAAGTCACAGGACAATCTCTCTTCCCACCAAAAAAATTTGCATATTTTGGTAAGTGTCCTAGAGAGAAAAACTGTAATTTACATTAGCAGTGCTGTGCAAGATTCTTACAGAAGACCTAAAACCAGGCTACGGTGGAGATTTTTGTCCTTTGTTCAGGTGCCCAGACAGAAACCAAAAGCAGTTGAGCATGACGGGGCAGAGGAGGCAGTGAAGGTGGAGGACAGGCACCTAGCACGGAAGGAGGAAGGAATTCCAAATTCCTTGGAATGGTGTGTTTTCCTTTTTTTTTTTTTTTTTTCTTAAGTCGTCTCTACAGGAAGGTGCTGGGCAGGGATCCCAGTGAAAGGA
>NW_028047152.1:0-424 GCF_054177405.1 Leptonychotes weddellii
GATTGTGTTGTGGTTATCTTTCCGTGGTACGTACCTGTGCTGTGCACCCTACCTTAGCCTTCTCTGTTTCCTGTGGAAGCAAGTAAGTATCATACCTGGATGGCTAGCCTGAAAGTGACAGAGCGTGACCTCAGCTCTTCACATCCCCACGAGACCAGGGGCACGGAGCTTCACTGAACTACAGGAGGTGCTCAATTAGCGCCCGCAGATCGAATTCTGGCCACGTCCGCTTCGAGCAAGCTTTTGCAACTAAGACCCTGAGGCTGACTTGCAGTCTCTTCATAGAGCACCTCACCTGAAATGCCTAATTCCCATATCCTTTTGGCCAAACAAAAGAGGACCTGGGGGCTTAAAAATGCTCCTTCAAACCCTCGTAAAAACCTGAGAACAAGCCCCTAGCACAGTCCCACCGTGGGTAATTCAC
>NW_028047153.1:0-424 GCF_054177405.1 Leptonychotes weddellii
AAGAGGCAAAACTATGGAGACAGTGAAAAGGTTAATGTGTTCTAGGAGTAAGGGTGGGTGAGGGATGGATAGGCAGAGTGCAATCTTTAGGGCAGTGAAAATACTCTGTATGATACAGTAATGGAGGAAATATGTCGTTATACATTTGTCCAAACCCATAGAATATACAATATCAAGAGTGAACACTAAGGTAAATGTAGGTTTATCAGTTGTAACAAATGTGAATGATGGATATTCTAGTGAATAATGTTAATAATGGGGGAGGCTGTGCATGTGGGGGCAGGGTAGAGTATATAGGAAATCCCTGTACTCTCTCGTCAATTTTGTTATGAACCTAAAACTTCACTGAAAACATAAAATCTTTAATTGGTCAGAGGAATGGCATTACTTTACATTTTTGTGAATTTTTTAACACTTTCCTTAA
>NW_028047154.1:0-424 GCF_054177405.1 Leptonychotes weddellii
ATCATACTGTTTCGAATACTACAGATTTGAAGAAGGTCCTGAAATCTAGGATTATGATACCTCCAGCTTTGTTCTTTTTTTTTTTTTTAAAGATTTTATTTATTTATTTGAGAGAGAGAGAATGAGAGACAGAGAGCATGAGAGGGAGGAGGGTCAGAGGGAGAAGCAGACTCCCTGCCGAGCAGGGAGCCCGATGCGGAACTCGATCCCGGGACTCCAGGATCGTGACCTGAGCCGAAGGCAGTCGCTTAACCAACTGAGCCACCCAGGTGCCCCCCAGCTTTGTTCTTTTTAAGATTGCTTGGCGACTCAATATCTTTTGCAGTTCCATACAAATTTTAGGATTATTTGCTCTAGTTCTGTTGCTCATTGCTTTGTAATACTGCATCAGGCAGTCCATGTGTTTGGGCACCAGCGAAGGTAA
>NW_028047155.1:0-424 GCF_054177405.1 Leptonychotes weddellii
TAGAACCCTCAGTTTGTTTTCAGAGTCCATCGTCTCTCATGGTTCGTCTACCCCTCTGATTTCCCCCGCTGGTAAGCGCTGTGAATTGTGCAAGACTGTTGAATTTCAGATCTGTACCTTTGGTACAGAGGTACCTGGGTGGCTCAGTTGGTTAAGCGACTGCCTTCGGCTCAGGTCATGATCCTGGAGTCCCTGGATCGAGTCCCGCATCGGGCTCCCTGCTCGGCGGGGAGTCTGCTTCTCCCTCTGACCCTCCCCCATCTCAAGCTCTCTCTCTCATTCTCTCTCTCAAAATAAATAAATAAATTCTTTAAAAAAAAAAAAAAAGAAGAAGAAGAAGGTAGCGGGAGGGGAAGAATGGACATACATTTTTAAGTCCTTTGAACAAATACCAAGGGTATGACTGCAGGATCGTAGGGTGAAA
>NW_028047156.1:0-424 GCF_054177405.1 Leptonychotes weddellii
AAGTACTTTCAGACATGTAAATATCTCCTTTCTCAGACACCCTGTGCCAGGCCACGTCTTCTGCAGATGATTGACTGCCCCCCGGCTTCCTGGTTCATGGATGCTGGTCTTCGTCCTATTTCCTCATGAGGCACAGGGCCAAGGGAGCTCTCTCAAGTATCCTTTATTTATAAGGGCACTAATCCCATTCATGAGAGCTCCACCTTCATGACTTAATCTCTTCCCAAAGCCCCCATCTCCAGATACTATTACATTGAACATTAATATTTAATACATGAATTTGGGAGTGGGGGGAACAAATATTCAGTCTATAGCAAGGCTGTTCCTTGTTCTTGGCCATGTAGGCTTCCCCAATATGGCTGCTTACTTCATGAGGCCAACCAGGAGAATTTCACTGCAGAGAGGGCTCAGTCCTCTTTTAAGG
>NW_028047157.1:0-9258 GCF_054177405.1 Leptonychotes weddellii
GGGTGTTATGCACAAACAATGAATCATGGAACACTACATCTAAAACTAATGATGTAATGTATGGGGATTAACATAAGAATAAAAAAATAAATAAATAAATAAAAAAGAATAATTGCAATAATCCATGGTCCTAATTCAAAGCCTCAAAACATGGTAAAAGTTCAGTACATATTTGTTAGTTTGAATTAATCCCATAGTGATTTAAAATATCTGACATATATGTATGTATATGTTCATATACATACACATATACATGTCATGAAAGTTAGTGTGACACTCAATACATTCTCAGTCAGTGAGTGCTCATGAGTATTACTCAGCAAATATTCTGCAGATTGTTTACTCTTTTGGGTTTCTCCCCATGCCATTTGTTTTGTGTTCTGGTGAACAGTTTGATTCAAAATTTCTGATAAAATGTACTAGGGTTTTGCTGGTCTATCACCAAGAAAGATTAAATGTTATGAGTGCCCACTAGACATTAGTTGTTCTCTAGATCTGTAGACCTCAATAATCAGAACAATCTGCCAAGAGGATAAAATCATCTGTTGAGTCCACCACTCTTTTGACTAAAAGAGCTAACTATTCAAGGAGTAACATATATGTGGGAGAAGATGAAAATGTGTTAATAAATTTATCGATGATCAGAAATATAATATGCCTCACCATAAGAAGTACAAAGATGATCTCAAACTCCATCCTTAAGTGAAGCAAAGGAGCCATAAACACATTTTGAAACAGTTATGATTGCCCTAGAAGTTCAAATTCAGCACTAACCTGCACAGCACAGCCATTATATTCAAGGGATTGCTGGCATGGTCATTTTCAATGTTCATTCCCCAATTCCATCTCAGTGTGAATTAAATGTCCTTTATAGGAGGGGCACCAGAGGGCTCAGTCAATTGGATGTCTGACTCTTGATTTCAGCTCAGGTCATGGGATCGAGCCCTGCCTCAGGCTCACACTCAGTGCACAGTCTGCTTTTGTCCCTCTTCCTCTGCTCCTCCCCCACAACCCCCTCTTTCAAGTAAATAAATATATAAATAAATAGATTAATTAATTAATTAAATAAAATAAAGTCTTAAAAAAATAAATGTCCTTTATGGGGAATTTATGCCAATGAACATTTTTACCTCTTAAGAAGAGAGAGGTTTAAAGCTTCCAAGGACCATTTTACTTTCTTACTGGGTAGTAATATTCCTAGGATTCTTGGCTGAATAAAGTTTATGCTTATAAAACTTTCAGTGGCCCCCAATCTTCTTTACCACCATTGCCAAATTTTCCATGTTTCAGGTAGAGCTGTGCATCATTGAATTTCTTTCTTCATTATTATTTATTTGGCAATGCAAATGTATTTATTAAATCATGTTTACCATATATTATGTTTTTATGAAAAAAATTTCTAGTATGTATGCTGGAAGTAAAAACAAAATATATGGGGGTGTCTAGGTGACTCAGGAAGTTAACTTCCAACTCTTGATCTCAGCTCAGTTCTTGAAACCAGGGTCTTGAGTTCAAGCCCTGCATTGGACTCCATGCTGGGTGTAGAACCTACTTAAAAAATAGGGGCACCTGGGTGGCTCAGTTGGTTAAACGACTGCCTTCGGCTCAGGTCATGATCCTGGAGTCCCGGGATCGAGTCCCGCATTGGGCTCCCTGCTCGGCAGGGAGTCTGCTTCTCCCTCTGACCCTCCTCCCTCTCATGCCCTCTATCTCTCATTCTCTCTCTCTCAAAGAAATAAATAAAATCTTTAAAAAAAATATATATATATATAAATACATATAAATATCAGGATGATGTTTCCACTGACTGCAATACTGACCTTTTGCAGAGGTTCTGTGTGCATTGACTCCACTATTTACTAACTTAATGATCATGGGTATATCGTTTATGCTTTTATATCCTCATCTTAATATTTTCTCTTTCTTCATGGGGTATCTGTTATACGGTGTTTGTAATAATTAGATGTTCATGAAAATTTCTTGATAAACCTTAAAGAGTTATACAAATATGGTTAGCATTATGGATGATAATCTGATTACAGGAAATAGTATCACATATTCTAATGTATAAAGATTTTTTTCTCAGTATGTCAATAAACAAGTTAAATGCATTCAAAATGTTATTCTTCCAATGAGTTAAAAGTAGTCTATTCTAGGGACTATCAGTGTTGGCAATGCTTTTACTTTTTTTTCCCCCCTCAAAATCAGAGTATATTTGAGCTGAAAGGGACCTTGGAGAACATCTAATTCATTGCCCTAATTCTCCCTCCCCCATCTTACCATAATGTAAAATTTAATGTGAACATAAAATAAAACTTTATACATGGTTTAAATGGATTTCACTTTGGAAACTATATGTTAAAATGGATTTCAATTCTATGAGGACACAAATGAAGCCTGAAATTTTAGATTCAAGAATAAGAATCAGACTTCCTAAGGGATTTTTTGGTAAGTGAAGAATAAAAAGGATTAAAAGAGGAAGTTGTTGGGCATTTCTGACATGTTACCATAATGATGTCCGGCAACGTGTATACACGTAAAAAAGATAAATGGGCATTATCAAAAACATCTGAAAGGTGTGAGGGTAAGTGAAACTGCAGAGAATGTGGAGAGCATCATCAAAATTCTTAATTCTCTGTTTTCTAAGAGCTGATTGTTTATAGTGTAAATGCTTAATTCCAACCTTCTCACTGACACCAAGCATGCTATTCCCCATAATTATACCAGGTGTGTGCAAGGAATAGAAAATAATTATAATATTAGCCAAAGTAAGACATGATTAGGGGTATAAATATTTTGTAAAAAATGAGCATAGCCTGTATTATTGAGGCAAAAATAAACCACTTCTATTATTTATGTCCTCATTTATTGTAGGATTTCCTAACATTTACAAAAATTTCAATTTCATAATATTTACAGACTATCCTAAAATGGAGTTATAAGAAAAAAATTCATAGCACTTCTTAAACATACATCATTTATCTTATCATGTTTGGAAAGAGAAATATTGCAAATAAATATATACTTACATCTTGAAAACTGAAAATAAAGGGGCATAAGGCTTGTACTTATAACTAGTTTTTTTTTTTTTTAGCAATATGCTCTATGGTGGATTCACTTCACTCATTAACTAAAAGAACTGAATTAGAATAAAGTAGTATCCTTTGCAAAGTTATGGTTCATGAACCATAAAAAAAGCAGTGATCTTTTGTTTTGGTTCTGAATGGTGTGAACTTACATTGGACTAAAGAGCTTAAAAAAATAATTTCTATATGATACTATAGGTCAGGGAAATATTGTAAGTAGTGCTCCTTTATGTGAGGGGAGTGTTAGAGGAGTGTGAAAGAACAAGTTATGAAGGAATACATGACATGTTGGTTTTGAAGAAATAAAATTGCTTCCCCTCAAGATGAAGCAGAAGAGGGAAGAATGAGGAAGAATACATAATATATTTATAGTGGAAATCAAGATGAGTGCCCAAAACATTTTCATTTGGAGCAGAGGGGATTTGACAGAACTTAGGCCAGAGAACTTTAATCTTCTCAGTAAAAAGTGGGTCTTATGCTTAGGAAAAAGAGATGGAGAAAAACTTAGTGGTCCTAGGAGTGTTGAAACAGTTTGGAACCGTGGCTGTGAGTCACTAAACATGGAAAAAATATAAGGAGAATAGAAAGGGTGCTGGGGAGGAATGGGGTCCCAGTTGAAGTTAGAAATCAGTGAGACAGTATGTTTGCACTAGTCAAAGAGGAAAGAAAAGATGCAGAGCAGGTAGCTCAAGATAGGCAGACAGCCAGCTACAAGTTGCTAATGTGGGCAGCACTGAAATGATCCACTAACATGCTAAAATGAGATAATGAAAATACAATATATCAGTACTATACTGTTTTGATTATTGTGCCTCCTGGATCTGGATGTCTGTCTCCTTCCTGAGATTAGGGAAGTTTTCAGTTATTATTTCTTCAAATAACTTCTGTTCCCTTCTCTCTCTCTTCTCCTTCTGGGATCCCTATAAAGCAAATGTTATTATGCTTGATGGTATCACTGAGTTCCTTTAACCTATTCCCTTTTTTATTACTCTTTTTTTTTTCTTTTTGCTGTTCTGCTTTGTTGCTTTCCATTACCCTGTCTTCCAGTTTCTTAATCCATTCTTCTGCAACCTCTGATCTGTTACTGATTCCCTCGTGTGTGTGTGTGTGTGTATATATATATATATATATACACACACACATATATATATATTAATTTCAGTTGTTGAGATATCTGATGGGTTCTTTTTAATATTTTATATCTTTTTGTTGAAGGTGTCAATTTGATCTTCTACTCTTTTCTCAAGTCCAGTGAGTACCCTTATGACCATTACTTTGAATTATTTATCAGGCATATTGTTTGTCTCTGTTTCATTTAACTCTTTTGCTGTGGTTTTGTCTGCAAAAGCCAGAAACATTTCCTGATATTGAAAGTAGAGGTCCTGTGGTGCCTTGTAGCATAATGTCCCTGTTCACCAGAACGAGGCACTACAAAGTTATCTCCTATGTGGGCGGCATGCATGCTACTTTTGTGGCTGAGCCACATTTGCCTTCAGTACAGTTGGCTGTAACAACCCATTTTGTCTGCAGTGTGCACATTGGGCAGGGTTCTGTCCCTGTGCTGTTAGGGGAACTCTCTGGGGCCACTGTAGGCTAATGGCTGGGTGATGTTAGCAGTCAGAACAGATGTATGCCCTCAGTCCATGTGTTGGGGCTATAGTCAAACAGACTGCAGGGTGCTTTCCCTGTGCTGTCCCCTGAGAGGCTTTTGTTGGTGGGTGGGGCCAGCAGTGAAACCAGATGCATGCCCCCAGTCCCACTGCTGGGACTACAGTTATAATGATCAGCAGGGGGCTCTCTCTACACTCTTTTCCCCATTTTATGTTCATGGATTGGAAGAACAAATATTGTTAAGATGTCTATACTACCCAAAACAATCTACAGATTCAATATAATCCCTATCAGAACACCAACAGAATGTTTCACAAAACTAGAAAAAATAATATTAAAATTTGTATGGAACCACAAAGACCCTGAATAACCAAAGCAACATTGAAAAAGAAGAACAAAACTGGAGGTATCACAGTAATCTGGTATTCTTGATTACAAGATATAAGACAAAACTTTAATAATCAAAACAATATGGTATTGGCACAAATATAGACACATAGATCAATAGAGCAGAATACAAAGCCCAGAAATAAACCCACACTCATATGGTCAATTAATCTACAACAAAGAAAGCAGGAATATACAATGGGGAAAATACAGTTTCTTCAATAAATGGTGCTTTAATATCAGACAGCTACATGCAAAAGAACAAAAGTGGACTACTGTCTCTCACCATACAAAAAAAACTCAAAATAGATTAAGGATCTAAATATGAGAGCCAGAACCATAAAAATCCTAGAAGAAAATAAGCAGTAATTTCTCTGACATTAGCCAGAGACACATTTTTCTAGATATGTCTCCTCAGGCAAGGAAAACAAAACAAAGTTAAACTATTGGGACTACACCAAAATAAAAAGCTCTTGCACAGTGAAGGAAACCATCAACAAAACAAAAAAGAAACCTAATGAATGAGGGAAGATATTTACAGATGATACATCCAATAAAGGGTAATATCCATAATGCATAAAGAACTTATATAACAACACTGGAAAGAACCCTAGACAAAAAAAAAAAATCCAATTAAAAAATGAGCAGATCAGGTGCCTGGGTGGCTCAGTTGGTTGAGCGACTGCCTTCGGCTCAGGTCATGATCCTGGAGTCCTGGGATTGAGTCCCGCATCGGGCTCTCTGCTCCTTGGGAGCCTGCTTCTCCCTCTGCCTCTCTCTCTCTGTCTCTCATGAATAAATAAATAAAATCTTAAAAAAAAAAAAATGAGCAGAGCACCTGAATAGATATTTTTCCAAAGAAGACATTACAAGTGTCCAGCAGATACATGGAAATGTATCACTAATCACTAATAGTTACTGATGTCAAAAACCACAAAGATATATCACCTCATACCTGTCAAAATGGCTAGAATAAAAAAGACAAAAAATAACAACTGTTGGTGAGGATGTGGAGAAAAAGGAACCCTTGTACACTGTTGGTGGGAATGCAAGTTGGAGAAAACCGTTATGGAAAACAGTTTGGAAGATCTTCAAAAAATTAAAAATAGAATTACCATATGATCCAGTAATTCCATTATTGAATATTTACCCAAAGAAAACTAAAACACTAATTTGAATAGCTATCTGCACCCATATATTTATTGCTGTGTTATTTATAATAACCAAGATATGGAAGTAACCCAAGTGTCCATCAGTAAATGAATGGATAGAGAAGATTTGGTATATGTAGACAATGGAATGTTACACAGCCATAAAAAGGAATGAGATCTTGCCATTTGCAATGACATGCTTGGGCCTAGGGAGTATAATGCTAAGTCAAATTAGTCATACACAGAAAGACAAATACCATATGATTTCAGTCATATATGGAAGTTAAGAAACAAAACAAATGAATAAGAAAAGAAAAACATTTAAAACAGAGAACAAACCAGTAGTTGCCAGAGGAAAGGTGGGAGAGGTGAAATAGATAAAGGAGACTAAGAATAGACTTACTGTGATGGGAACTGAGTAATGTATAGATATGTTGAATTATATTGTACACCTGGAACAAATAACACTGTATGTTAATTATACTTAATAATAAAAAAACAAAAAATAAATAACCAAAAAATTATGATATATGAAAAGTTGTCAGACACAGCTAGAACCATCCTTAGAAAAAATCTTATATCCTTAAATGAACTTGTTAGAAAAGAATAAAAGTTTGGAAATTGATGGTGATAGGAGGAAGAAAAAAATCAGGAAGTTTTACAAAAGAATATGATGTAATTCTGTACATACAAAGATAAAATATCAACTAATGAATAAATTTAGCAAGATTATTGGATTTAAGGTAAATATACAAAAATCACTTCTATCTAAGGGGGAGGAGCAAGATGGCGGAGGAGTAGGAGAACTAAATTTCACTTGGTCCCAGGAATTCAGCTAGATAGGGATCAAGCCATTCTGAACACCTATGAACTCAACAGGAGATTGAAGAAAAGTATAGCAGCAACTCTCTGAACAGAAAAGCGACCACTTTCTGGAAGGTAGGACATGTGGAGAAGTGAATCCAAGGTGATATTGGGAAGATAGATGGCAGGGGAGGGGGCCTCCATCAGACGCTACTGGCAAGTGATAGAGTAGCGGAGCACAAAATTGGAACTTTTAGAAGTTGGCTCCACTGAGGGACTTTGCTCCAGTGGCTAAGCTGCGGGTGGAACCCTCACTGGGACAGTGTGGTCTCAGGACCTTCGGGGTCACAGAAAGACTGGGGTTGCCTGAGTGTGGCAGAGCTCCCAGATATCGGAGCGAGGAAGCCAGCTGAAGAGACGGAACTGAGGAGAGGGCTCTCAGCTCGGGGTTGCCATAAACCGTGATCCGCGGCACAGTCGGGCCACCGCTCTTCCTGTAGGGACCCAACAAGTGGCAGATCCAGGGAGGCTCATCTTTCTCTCCCGGGAGGAGTGGCACAGGAGCGCACTGCAGGGATCTGCTGGGTTTGGAGATTCCACACTGAGTTGGGTGCCAGAGATAGAAACGCTCGGTCACAGGCCGGGTGAGCACGGAGTGCGGCCGGAGACCGGGGAGACGGGAGTGACTGACGGCTTTTCTCTGGGGGCACACTGAGGAGTGGGGCCGTGAGTTCTTGGCTTCTCCAGGGTGGAGATTGGGGGGCCACCATTTTCATTCTCATCCTCCAAAGCTTGCAGGGAACAAAAGCTCCCAAGAGCAAACCCGAGCAGATTACTTAGCTGGGACCCAGCAAGGATGAGACAATTCCGCCTCTGGCAAAGGCATTTGGGAACCACAACAACAGGCCCCTCCCCCAGAAGATAAGCAAGAACAGCCAGACAAGACCAAGTTTACTGAAAAATGAGAACGGCAGAACTCCAACGCTAGGGGAATAATTCACATAGAATTCATGGGTTTTTCCACCCTGATTCTTTAGTCATTCAAAGTTAACTCTTTTAATTTTCTTTTTCCTTCTTTGTGGGTTTTTTTTTTAATTTTTCTTTTTCTCCTTTTCAACCAACATCTTATCAATCCCTTTTTTAAACATCTTTTTTATTTTTCTTTTTAAAGTCATATTCTATCCCTTCATAGCAGTTAACCTTATTTTTGGTATATATATAAGTTGTTCTCTCTTTAAAATTTTGGGATACAGTTTCTTCTAACAGACCAAAATATACCCTAAATCTCTAGTGTATGGCTTTGTGGTAGTCTCCTGCCTGATCACATTGTCTTCCCCCCCCACTTTTTTTTAAATTTCTCTTCTTTCTTTTTTCAACCAACTTCTTATCTTATCAATTCCTTTTATAAAATCTTTTATAATTTTCATCTTTTCAGTCATATTCCATCCCTTCATAGTATTTACTCTTATTTTTGTACATATATAAGCTTTTTTTCTTTAAAATTTTGGGAGGCACTTTCTTCTAACAGACCAAAATACACCCAATATCAAGTGTGTGGCACTGATCTCATCACTAGCCTGATCATATCTGATCATATTCTTTTTTTAATGTTTCTTTTTTTTTCTTTCTATTTTCTTTCTCTCCCTTTCTTTTCCCTGTTTTCAGGTCTCTTCTGATTTGTTTAGTGTATATTTTTCTGGGGTCATTGTTACACTGATAGCATTTTATTCTCTCATTCATCTATTCTTCTCTGGACAAAATGACAAGATGGGACAAAATCACCTCAAAAAAAAATGAACAAGAGGCAGTACCGACTGCCAGGGACCTAATCAATACAGACATTAGTATGATGTCGGAACTAGAGTTCAGAATGATGATTTTAAAGATACTAGCTGGGCTTGAAAAAAGCATGGAAGATATTAGAGAAACCCTTTCTGGAGAATTCAAAGAACTAAAATCTAACCAAGTCGAAATCAAAAGGCTATAAATGAGGTGCAATAAAAAATGGGGGTGCTAACTGCTAGGATAAATGAGGCAGAAGAGAGAAGTAGTGATATAGAAGACCAAATGATGGAAAATAAAGAAGCTGAGAAAAAGAGAGATAAACAACTACTGGATCACGAGGGCAGAGTTTGAGAGATAAGTGATACCATAAGATGAAACAATATTAGAAAAATTGGGATCCCAGAAGAAGAAGAAAGAGAGAGAGGGGCAGAAGG
>NW_028047158.1:0-424 GCF_054177405.1 Leptonychotes weddellii
AGAATGGTTTGATCCCTATCCAGCTGAATTCCTGAGAGGAGACGAAATCCAGGTCTCCTACTCCTCCGCCATCTTGCTCCGCCCCCCTCACATATTCTTTTAAGTACCATTACAAATATTAACTCTTTTAAGTTTCATATAACCCTATGAGATAGATACTATTATTATTACCCTTATTCTACAGATGAAAAAAAATGGAGGAACAGAGAAATAAATTACATACATTTGTCAAGAGATAGAGCTGGGATTAAAACCAAGGAGTCTGTCTCTAGAATCTGCACTCAGCCATTCCAACATGCTGCCTTTCCAAAGTACTTATAACCCTCTGGCATGCTCTTATATTTCATTCATTTGCTTACTGTCTGTCTCCCTCCTCTAGGATGCTAGCTCTATTGGGGCAGGGATGTTTTAATGTTTCTGTCAC
>NW_028047159.1:0-424 GCF_054177405.1 Leptonychotes weddellii
ACAGGTATTTGCAACAATGTGGAGAAAGTGGAACATCTGTGCATTGCTGGGGGGGAATATAAAATGGAGCAACCACTGTGGAAAACAATATGGAAGTTCCTTAAAAAAATAAAAATAGAATTATCACACGATAATCTCCACTTCCGGGTATATACCCAAAATCACTGAAGTCAGGATCTTTTTCTTTTTTTTTTTTTTTTTAAAGATTTTATTTATTTATTTGACAGAGAGATAGCGAGAGCAGGAACACAAGCAGGGGGAGTGGGAGAGGGAGAAGCAGGCTTCCCGCCGAGCAGGGATCCCGATGTGGGACTCGATCCCAGGACCCTGGGATCACGACCTGAGCCGAAGGCAGACGCTTAACGACTGAGCCACCCAGGCGCCCTGAAGTCAGGATCTTGAAGAGATATTAATATACTCATGT
>NW_028047160.1:0-424 GCF_054177405.1 Leptonychotes weddellii
GTGGCATTTTATATTAATTTTCCCCCAAAATGCTGTTCAACCCACTTCTTCATGCCCCTCACAAAACACACAAATGGCAATTACACTTAGAATAAAAACCAAACTTATAATGGGGTACACAAAGCTCCACATGATTTAACCTCTGCTTCTCTCTCTTCCACTTCTCAGGCTCCTCATCTCTATCATTCTGCTCTGATCAAATTGGCTTTTTTTTTTTTTTGGTAATTGTTTTGTTTTGCCATTTTTTAAATTTGAGTGTAGTGCATAGACAATATTACATTAGTTTCAAGTATGGAAGCAACCTAAGTGTCCATCAGTAGATGAATGGATAAGGAAGAGGTGGTATGTATACACAATGGAATATTGCACAGCCATAAAAAAGGATGAGATTGTGCCATTTGAGATGGCATGGGTGGACCTGGAG
>NW_028047161.1:0-424 GCF_054177405.1 Leptonychotes weddellii
GTCTAACTTTGGGACTGATGATCCCACATATAAGAAGCTTTCTGAGCAAAGAAAGCTGGAGGACATGTATTGGGCTTAGTGACTGAAGTCATAATCCACAAATTTATGTGTGGGAAGATAGAACAATTCTTTAAAATACAAAAGTCTTTGCTCAGATATTAAAAAAAAAAAAAGGAAAAAAACTGCCATTTTTTTTTTCTGTAACATTTCATTTGTTAGTTCAAGTCTTTAGTCTACCCAAGCAAATCTTATAAACATAAGAAAATCTTTAGACAAACGTATTATGTGAGGAGCTATTTGGTGAATCATTTAAGGATTTAAAGTAGGGAAATAAAATGATTAAATCTGCATTTTGGAAAGAATCAAGTATTTGCTGAGTGTCTGTCATATGCCTAAATAATTTGAGACTATGGTAGTTCCTAAA
>NW_028047162.1:0-424 GCF_054177405.1 Leptonychotes weddellii
TGTTGGGCCTGTTTACTATTATGGTTGCTAAGAAGGTAAATAACTGTTTATTGATAGTGCCAGGGATGGCGCTTTTCTCAGTTTACCAAATAATTTTTGGGAATTTAAGTGAAATGGCAAGACCTTGCACTATGTGTAGGATAACGGCCCATCCCCTTTTTGTGAGTTACTTTGTAAGCATTTGTATGTCTTAAAAGTGTGTCAAATACATATCTTCAGAGGAGATTGGCATCAGTGTGATTTCTTATCTGTATTTCAAGAGAAAGTTATATGCCATTAAGATCTTACCTGCAAGGACTGTGTGCAATGGCAAGGTTATTGAAGACCTAAGTAAAGGTGTTATATTAGTTTGATAGGTACCATAACAAAATGCCACTGACTAGTTGACTTAAACAGCAGGAATGTATTTTCTCACATTTCTGAA
>NW_028047163.1:0-424 GCF_054177405.1 Leptonychotes weddellii
CCCACTGAGCAAGGAGCCCGATGCGGGGCTCGATCCCAGGACCCTGGGATCATGACCTGAGCCTAAGACAGACGTTTAACAACTGAGCCACCCAGGCATCCCCTTTCTTGAAATTAAAAGGAAAATCCCACAGAGTACTTTTAACCAATTACAGTAAAACACTTAAAATGTTTATTTGTTTGAAAGTGATCATTATTAAAGAATAAATCTGTTATATAAACTGAAGTACAAATTTATTTAGAAATTAATACTCTCTGCACTTTAATGACCTTAAAATCAGGGAATGAAATGTTTTTTTCTAGGGATTAATTTTTACGAACATTAAAAACTGAAAATCTGAACAAAATATATTAAACAACTGTTTTCAGATGTTGGACGACAGCAGTGCAGGACTGTGATCCCTGAAATAAGGAAAACAAATCAG
>NW_028047164.1:0-424 GCF_054177405.1 Leptonychotes weddellii
AGCCTGGAGCAGTCTGGCTGACTGTGTAGACACCCTGTCTGTGAGTAGTCTGGCTGACTGCTTAGACACCTAACTGTGAGCAGTCTGGTTGACTTCGTAGACACGCAGCCTGGAGCAGTCTGGCTGACTGTGTAGACATCCTGTCTGTAAGCAGTCTGGCTGACCGTGTAGACGCCCGGCCTGGAGCAGTCCAGCTGACTATGTAGACACCCTGTCTGTGAGCAGTCCAGCTGACTGTGTAGACACCCTGTCTTTGAGCAGTCTGGCTGACTGTGTAGACACCCTGTCTGTGAGCAGCCAGGCTGACTGTGTAGACACCTGACTGTGAGCAGTCTGGCTGACTGTGTAGACACCCTGTCTGTGAGCAGTCTGGCTGACTGTGTAGACACCCTGTCTGTGAGCAGCCTGGCTGACTGTGTAGACA
>NW_028047165.1:0-424 GCF_054177405.1 Leptonychotes weddellii
TGGGGGGTGTAAGTTGGGGATGGTCAGTGCACAGATGACAAGTGAGCGGCCCCTCCCCCGGGGGACAGTGCGCGTGCCTCTCGCACCCGCCTGAGCTGACCTCCGTTTTCCCTGGGATGCGATGCCCTTAACACACCCCTCCGCCTTTTCCGCTCCCTCCTTGCTAGTGCCTGTTTGCCTCTGGCCATCCCTTTCTCGCACGTTTTAGGCCTGCCCTTTGCGAGAAGCCTATCACTGGATGTTGTTGTTTTTTAATTCGAATTTTTTCCTTTTGCTTAGAGAAAACCCATTTGTACTCATTGTCATCATTTCTATTTGGTGATGCTTCTGCATCTTGGTTGATGCTCTTTTGTTTGTTTTCTGATCGGCTGCCTTCTATTCTATTTTGTTTGGGTGGGGGTTTCCCCCCTTTCTTCTGTTGCTT